>NW_006768803.1:478906-488911 GCF_000204055.1 Melampsora larici-populina 98AG31
ATTGCACAAATTCTACATCTAATCAAACTCTTGTCTTTAGCACTTTAACCGTATACGCATCACGAGACAATGCTGATTTGATCCTTGAGTCAGGACCCATCACAAATGATCCTAAAGTGATCGGAGCAGAAAATGCTCAAAAAGGAGAATGGCATGTACAGTTGATCAAATTGTAAGTGAACTTGATAAATGTTGAAAAAAAATTGATTTAACAATTTTGTTCATAAATATCCCAATCAAAGTCCCATTCCAAATCCTGAGGATCCTCCTGAAAAACAAAAAGATACTCCGCACTATGGACAACAAGTTAGTCAATTGAATTTATCTTTTGACCTTAGCTATTTGATTTACTTTACCTTTTCACCTTAACTCCAGGAAACAAATATCCATGAAGGCGTGTTCTTTTCTCGAATGTTTGTTGAGGATGGTGCTGGAGGGAAAATCACACGTTCAGTGACTACTCATAGATAGAGGTATCAATGATCTCACTACATAGTGAAAACTTTGCAGATGTGTATTTTTCTTCATCTTGGGTTTCATTCACGTATAGCCATCAATCTTTTTGGTTTTGACCTTCTTTTGATCGCAAGGATATGCAATCTTCATGGTGTCAGATTGACCATTGGCTGGTTGCATGACACCACAAAAGAACGCGCGAGAGGAACATCCATTTTTCTATCATTCATTTGTTCCATTTATCCCACCAGAGCCGAAGAGCCGTCGTATCAATAAACAGCCGCAAGCTAACAGACGGATCATTGAGAAGCAGGAAACCATCTCGGGGAATAGAAGCTACTTTGAGGCACAACAAGAGATTTTGACGTCCATTGACAGCCTGAAGTCTATAACCACCAATTTTCTTTTCATACCAACAAAAGAAAACTCTAACAAAAAAGTTAATAAATTGCTATTTGTGCACCAAGATATAAATTTTGCAGTGTATCCCATAAATCATGTATTTTAAAATTCAAGACAAACAATCTCAATGTTTCTCCTCTCTCTCTCTCTTCACTCACTCACAACCTTTCTTAAAACTTCATCACCGATTATTGATAACAAAAAAATACAATCAAACAAACAAATAACCAAAAAAAAGCTACAAAAAAATAATAATTTAAATTTCTTCCAATATTTCTCTCTTCATCATTTCAAACCTTTCTTCTTCTCCTACTTTCACATACGTAAGCCAATATGGATTCGCAGATGAATTGTTAGCTTCATTAAAAACTTCTAATAATGGATCTACTTCTGAAACTACACTATCATTATACTTCAACCAACGTTCTGGTTTATCTGGTAATTGTCTTTGAATTGCCCAATAATGCCCACCAGAAGCAGTACCTATCGAATTCAAACAAAATAAGCAATAACAAAGAAATGTTTAATAAGACAAATTTGGGGATCTCTGAACTAAACATTAAAAGAAAGATAAACTTACCTCGATGCATAAACAGACTAACAAGTCGATATTCAGCCGACGAAGGTTGAACCTGCATCTTTTCAGACTCTTGAGCAACTTCACCAGATACATCCTTCATAGGTTCCTCAACAACTTGCCACATTTTATCAACCTCTTCTTTCAATTCTCTTACTCGTTCATTAACCACCTTGATTTCCTCTTCGATCGCATTTGCTTCAGTTGACAAAAATTCGATATCTGATTCTTTCAATATGTCTCCCAAGAATTCAGGTAAGGATGGGACTGCACTGGTAGCTTGATTGGTTGTAAGGATACTATGAAGATCGCGCAATATATTGCTCGAGGTACGCTGCACCGAGGTGTTTGTGGTTAGACGCCTTCTACTTGACATATCCTCGAGATGCAACTAAACCAGTTCGACGTACCTTTCCTCCGCCAGTGACATTGGCTGTTAACTCATTGTATCGGCCTCGAAGACTTTCAATCTCTTTCCTACAACCAATCGTCTTGGTTCTACGTTCCAACGCGATTTGATCTTCAGGATCAGGTTCAAGGTATCGATCCATCCGCAATTTTTCTTCAAATTTGATGTACGCATTTGATTTGAAGACAGTATGAGTACTTCTATCAAATTGTACCCTCTGCAAGTCGAAAATGAGAGGATGAAGATCGGATAAGTATTTGTGCACCGGGCAATCTTACTAAGGTATCAAGTAGACAGACCTGAAGTTGTATCTGTAATATTGGTGGTAAGTGAACCAAACCAACTCGTCTGATAGCTTTCCCATTCTCAACATCCACCTCACTTTCATCAAACACTCGATCTAACCCATCATACAGATCTCTACCTTCCTCAGCCACATCAACCAACAGATACGCAAATGGTTCTTCCTTTACTGAGACCTTGCCTTCTGGGCTATCGAATTTCAGAGACTGTCGTGTTCGACCATAAAACAGACTGAAAGTGACAAAGAAGATGGAAAACTCGATCAGATGACTACCGATGAAAACAAAGTGTAGATCACCAACGATTTCACAATGTTTCCTTCTTCACCATAGGAAGCCGACAACTTTGTCTCATCCAATGCAGCTTGAATTTGAAAAAGACAGTTGTCCATACACTCTGAAACATCATTCTGACGACCTATAAAAAACCAATACCCCCATCACCCCGAGTAAATTAGTAATCTCATATAAAAACTGTGGAGAAATCTCTCATATCAGACCAAAAGCAGAGATACATACCAAACATCATATGCGATCCACTATCAGTCACAGCCAAACTACGACTGCGATTCGGTCTGGGAGGAAGAGGAGGAGGACCGTGAGGAGTATCTTCTGTTAAATCAATCACAATGGCCTCTTGTCTAGAATTTCCATTCATTGGAGTAACAGAAGATCGAGTAGGTAAACTAGACGATGATTGATCAGTTGTAAAAGCTGGAGCTGATCCTTCTATAGGTTCATCAAACGTTGGTTTATCAATTTTGATTTGGTCATCAAGCGATTCTGATACTCTTTGTGGTGATGATATATTCATCTTGACATCTTCATCATTTGATGGAAGGTTTTGTTCCTCCAAAGTAGTACCAACACTAGGATTATCAATATCCATCATCTTTCCATGATCTATATCATCCTCAGTATCACTACTCTCACTCTTCCTTTTTCCAAGAACCGTTGATGAAGGAGAGTTGAGTGGTAAGGAAGTAGTAGCGACTGGAACATTGATAAGCGGTCCTACAAACGTGCTCCGTTCGTCTACCAATGTAGCATCTGTACTAGCAGATGAGGTATTGTTGTTATTATTCGCCATCACAGTGCTAGGACTTTCATCTTTGGGAAGTACCAAAGCAAGAAAAGCTAGTTCACGCTCAGGTGTCACTGCAGACTGTCGGGTTTGAATCATCTCTTGGAACAGGTTTTGAAGTTGAGATGCGACTATGAAGAAGTAAACCAGAGCAAAAGATCAGTTAAATATTGAAACTGTATGCAAGTGAGAGTTTACAGGAATAATGAGGGTTTTTTGACCAACACTGTTTTGATCTTGTCACTTCAGGTTTCGATACCACTCTACCACCGACCCTTTTGCCTTCTTTCTCGGGTTCATCATCCGCTACACTTTGAGCGTACTCGGGAAACCTCAACAAGACATCACGTAACTCTTTTACCGAAAAGAAATATTGTAATAAAGAACTAAAGTGTTCCCAAAACCAAAACCCCCGTCAATCAAAAAACTATGCATTCCTGCTTTGTGATTTGTAGAGTTACTGACTTTAGATAACAGGTGCTGACAGGTCAGATACAAAACGTATATCAGAATCGATGGATATCAATGGTTTTAGCTCGAGTATACAATAACTTACTTGCCGATGTTGTTCAGTCCTACGGGGATATCATGCGTATTCGCTACAGGCCCATACGGCACTATGTCCATACTTGTCGAGTTGCCGGTGCCTACAGATAAGTTACGGGTCGCCAGTGAGTAAGGTTTGATCAATGGTAGTCCACAAGTCGGACCAGACTGCAATCCTCAATGTGCAAGGACAACGTACCAGCTTCTTCAGCCGCCAGGCGTGTTCTAATAAGATAACTGTTACGGTGTTGGGCAATGACGCCAATCGCCTGGCGTAATATCTTTTTTTGGCCGGGCTGATCGCTTGTCTGAAGCAGAAAGTATGATCATCAGTAAGTCCAGATTTATTTGTTTAAGAAATGGATATAAGGACCAGAGTGCAATAAAAGATCTTCAGGATCACTTACTGCAAACTCGTATGCCATCCAAAGCAATTCGTCATCTGTTTCAGGAAGTACATCACCCAAAGTGGCATAAGCTTTATCCACACTCATTTCTGGTTGGACTGGTACATCAACCAATGAAGCTGTCGAAGCCAATAAAGCTTGCAAAAGTTGATTCAAAGGATTCGCCCAAGCAAGAGTTCGTAATGCATCTCGTCTATCCAAACCAATCAAAAAAAGACAATTTTATTACGAGTGAAGTGAGTTCAGTCCAACGTCAATATAATCCTATCATCTGAGTTTTAAAGACTTACAGTTTAATCTTTTCACTTTTATCCTGGGTAGACTCAAGTTTGGTGTTCAGAGATTGCGCAATCTGATCTTCCTTCTCCAAGTCGAATCCATGTTCTTTACCGCAAATGATCGACCAAGCCTCTTCGGTCTCTTGTACACTAACATCATCGCGACATATGGAAAGACAAATATTCGTAGATGAGACACCCTCCGAAGTATAATCTTGGTCTGCAAAAGAGAGAGAGAGATTCACTAACCCGGCGGCACCTTTGTTGGTCAGATCGCTCACGAAAGGGTGCATCATCTCAGATTGAGTACCTCTTAGTCCATTAATCTGTCTAAGCTCTTCAAAATACCGATACCGATTGCTCGGATAAAGTGAGCATTGTAGCTTGTAAGCGTAAATCACTACCTCATCTGCCACATCTGGTAAAATTCCCAATGCAGCGTAAGAACCATAACCCGGAGGATGACCATCGGTACTCTTCCAAGTGCTGGGTGAAGTGATTTTCGGAACTAGAACACAAGAATGTGTTTTTTGCATCAGTTTGGGTCTTATTTCCGAAAAAACAGTGGAGACTTACTACTATCGCCTCCTATCGACTGTAAAATCTGTTGACGAGCTGGTATAAGTTTAATAGGAACTTGATAATTTGTTTTTGATGATTCTTCAAGATAAGCTAGAAGTGGGAAAAAAACCCAATGAAGACCATCAGATTCAAGACGTTTTTTTTCGGTCATCCCAATCAATTCTACTTTAAGATTTTAAATAGATGGCCAACAATGACAAAAACAAACGATACTTGATTTTCATCCATTTTAAGAACACTGAAACTTCAATCAATGCTCTTATCCATTTCGCTCGAGTTTCTCTTCCATCTGCTTTTTGCACACTCAAGGATGGTACTACCAACAATGGTCTACCGTTATCCTCGCGTCGCTTGGCTCCCAGATGTGACCAAATAGATTCGCTGCAGATGACGAGATTAAAGTCAATCAGATTCGTGCGTCTTTAGATGATATGTTGTTTTGTTGGCCTTACGAAACTGGGTTCCACGGCATTCGACCAGACAAGGATTTGCCGTCCAACGGTAAAGGCGAGTGTTTCCCCTCAACCAGCGCATTTTGAATCACACTAGTGTTTAGCCGTGGAAAAGGTGAGGTCAGCATGTGATAATCGAAAAGTCAACAAACGGATGCAGCAAAGAAAACAGACGTCAGGATATCATCATGCCACACAATGGAATACGAAGAAAATGAAATTCTGAATCCAACCTACATGAATACAGTGTGCCAGGCCCTATGAACTGCCTGCTCGGGTTTCAATGCCGTTGAAGAAGGATGATTCGAAACCAAAGATCGTGCTTGAGAAATCAAAGCTTCCGCATGAGGTTTAGAAAAAACTGAGGGGATAGCAGTTTGTACCGTCGAAACTGCGATTCCTTGCCTACAACTACAACAAATCATTGCATCCCATCCTAATTTGCAGTTTTCTGGTTTTACTTTGACTTCAACAAGTTCTTTTATTACTTGACCTTCATGATCGAAAATTGAAATTGGATTAGGATGTAATGTACCAGCTCTAGCTTGTTCGACTACACCTCTATAAATTTGAAAAAAATGATGTCCGATTGAATCTGGTGTAGGTTCGATTTGAATTCCATCTTGTTCGGTACTGTTCTCATTCTGGTTCTCGATCAGCATTACTGGGTCACTTGATGATGAACCCTTGGGAGCCAAACCAGGACATTGATTCGGAAGATGATCGTCACCAAAACTTTTGATCACAACCCATTTCCATTCGATAGGACAAAAGAGTGCATTGGCATGGGGTCTTGCAAGGTGAAGTTCAGCTTTCGAGAGAATCGGAAATTTTGAATGTTCGTTAGATTCAGATTTGGCTCGAGGTGATCGAATAGGTTCAGAAGGTTCTGTTGTTGACTGAGCAGCCGGAGTAGGGCTTGAAATCTCTTCTTCCTTTTCAATGATAGGCAAATCTGGTAACTTCTCCCAACAAGTCCCTTGAATGTCAAATTCATAATCCCAAAGTTCATGTGGCCAAAGTTCGTTATGATGTCGAAAGTTAGTGGTATGACTGAGCAATTTACCGGCTGTCATGGCTGGACATTCTGGGAATTGATTTTCGACTTGTAAGAGAAATGAAGGTTCTGAGTAAGCTGGTAAGTTGGCCATGGTGGTTTGGTGTAAAACTGGTTTTGGAGAGAAACCGTTGGAGTCAGTCGAGGTTGAAGTTTGAGAAGTCAAGTGAAGATGTCAGCTGAACTGTGGGGAAAATTGACATCTCTCGATTACACACATTTCACACATTTCATTCGGTACAGTGCGCGCTTGAACGTGGGCATTTCTCGACCCTTTGTCTCATCCTCACGCACTTGATCAAGACCACAAAAGAAAACTCAATGGGAAAAACTCCACATCTAGTCTTCATTTAAAGAAATCACGAAGCGGAAAATAAATTCATCCCAATCTTTTGAAAGCCATCAGTGCAGATGTCCCTTGCACATGTAGTTTGGGTGGGTGTTGTTTGCCCACACTCTCAACTTTGCCAATCATCTGCTTCTGCAGAGTTTGAAGTTGCAAATTCCTTGGACCTCAATATTTAAATGATCCATGCACCAGTTTGTGAAAAGAGGTTGAGTGTGATCTCTTGTTTTAACATTAAAGCACATATAGCCTAGAGTTCATCCTTTTCAATATGTATGTATGCTGGTCAATTGTCCCATAAAGAGCTAAAGAAAAAGAATCTCTGAAGTCCTCAAGTGAAACTGACCACACCAAAACAATACCAAAAGCTCTGGTTGTCTAGAAATCTGTTTCATTTAGATATTTCAAGCATTTGGAATCTACAGGTCAATATTGAACTGTTGAAAAATCATTTTGTTGAAAGATTTATAACATGCCTAAGCCTGAACAGATGATTTTGGATTGCAAGATGAAAATGTCAAATGAAGCATCACAAAATGACCACATGGACAGTCTAGCAAACAGGCTTGAACTGCAAGATCAAAGTTAGTATAATCCTGTATTTCTTGATGAACTCATGTGATTATCTAGATACTTGCACTTCAAACAATGCATGGATTGTTTCATAGAACCCTGGATTGTTGGGGGTTCTTCCTTAACTTGAAACAGCTGTGGGATTCTACATTATGGAAAGTCTTTGGAATATATTTCTGAAGTTTTCTGTGGGGATTAATTCCGGGTCATAATCACATACACCCCTTCATTCTTTGTCATTCTTTGTTCATTTGTAATCGAGGTCATTTTTTCAGGTGTGACATAAATAATCACATATATAATCAATCTCATTGGTGAGTACTTCTTGCAATAGTCTAGATGATTTTATCTTTCTCTATTCATGATATAAAAGCACATATGTGAAATTATTTAAGAAACACGTTGTACCAATGTATGCATTTCCTGACCTGACCTTGCCATCCCACAGAAACTTGGCATACATATCAGTATTGGTCAATCTTGGTTCACAGTCAGAAACTATCTGCAATAAGCTTGACCACAGCTTATTCAAATTAGTATGTTTGCACTTTCTTATACTTTACTTATTTCTTTTCAATCTTACCCATTTGGTGGGGCATTCAAAATCCAACTAACTTTGAATGCTCTGGTCAATATATTGATTTCACAGCCACTTTAGAATGAGATTTGGACAGCTTTTCATTGGTGTGAACCTCTTGAAGGAGCACAGGGCCTTTTGTGGCTGGATTAACCTACATGGGATTGGGTCCAGGATTGATGCAAGTCATAAGGTACGAGTTAGTCAAAACGCTTCCAAATCAAGTGATGTTGTTTTCACAATTGCCAATGAGCAACTAAAGGAGAAGATCATATATTCAAACAAGATGAGTGAACAGGCACATCAGGATTATGGAATGGCCCCCACTTCCAATGGTTTGCCTAAACCTCACCATAGGGGATTGTCAAGCTTGAGATAAATCATCTCAAGCTCTGCAGTCTATGCAATACTCTAGAACCAAACAACCAGAAACACATACTGAAGATCTTCCACAAGCAGAAGTTGATCAAAACTTCAAGTCAGGTATTCTCTTATATTGAGGTGTAGTCTTGTCAGCTTGTGGAATGGTTGGCACAGTGTTATTTGCAGCACTTAGAGCTGCAAAGGAGTATGTTGACTGGTCTACAAAGAGATATCAGACTTTTGTTTCAGTCCTTTTTCCCAAATTGAACAATGATGCTTGTTGAAAAACATTGTTACTAGTAAGGATAGAAATATACTCAATAATTATATCAGCAAGAATACAATCAAAATCTGTTCATTTGATCAAGAAATACATTTCAGAGAGTCATCCATTTGAGAACTTGATATATGTTAGCAGTGACAAAAAGGAGAATTATAACTGTAGATTAATGGGTGAAAAAACAGATATATCAGCATGGATCTAAGATGAGCATGAAGCTACAAGTACACAACAAATATAATCCTCCCCCCACATTGCACAAAACTCATATTATAAGTGCGCACAAACTTATGAATTCTGCAGGAAAAAAAACATTTGACAAGAAAAAATGATTATTCAGAACATGGCAATGATAATTGTGATAAGGCAATTTTGGAATGTGAAGGTCAGAGAATAATATGAAGCATTGTTTTGCATAATTAATATTGAGCACACTTGATTGCTTTGTTCATAGTCACTCAAGTTATCCACCCATCAAACTACCTAGTCAGGTGGCATTTCATAAACAACCATAAACTTGTCTACATTGACAAAATCCCCTTGCACCTCACAACCTAAAGTGTCATATTAGTATAAACAATGTGGATAGTTGACTGATGGTTCTCCTCAATTGAAAGCTGTAAATGGTATTTGTGTGTAGATAATCTTGAACCTAACATATTCTATCATGACATTAATTCTCATCCTAATATACATCACATGTACTATATTTATGATTACATGAAAATTTAGAAAACAATGTGACCTTCTGTGTTTTCTAGGCTAGGTTGGAAAGACCTCAAGTGCATAAAATTATCCACAATATACCACAGAATATCATGAATTTGGGGTAAGATCACTGGTGAGTAGAATGATACACAGCCAACACCCCAGACTTCTGCATAATGCAATGATTTCTCTCTGTGAAATCCAAGATATAATGAACTTTTTCTAATGGATTTCTTTCCCAAAATCATCTCTGATTACTTAATTTACCTACAAAAACAGCCTACAGAATTAAATTCCATACCAATTCTATAGTTCAATCATCAACTCATCTAATTCACTGGTAAACATGTGATACAATCCATACTATGGAGGATTACAAATGTTGATGACTTGGTTTTATGACCTCAAATACTTCTCTGTGGACCTCTGCAGGGTATGTTTTTACTGAGTGGTTCTGCAGATATTCAGCAAGGTGTTTGAGGTATGACAACTGACAATCCGCAGCTGTGGGACAAGTATTCCTTAGAGCATGTTTTGTTATACAAGGTTGGGATTAGTTGATGGTTGAGGTATGTAATTCTTATGGAATTCAAATGTGCAGGTCAT
>NW_006768803.1:489011-718247 GCF_000204055.1 Melampsora larici-populina 98AG31
GGTTTGAGAGAGATTGGGGGTGTGGACCAAGATAGAGCCAAGGTATCCTTATTCGTCCCAAACATAGGACTTACTTAAAGAAGCATTCTGGGTTCATGGCTGTTGATGGTAAGTATTTTGCAACTTACAGCACTTGGCTGGGAATTTTCTTGCTGTGTAAATTCGTGTTGTAAGCCATGAGTTCAACAGAGTTTCTGCTACAGATTGTTCTAGTTTTCGGCAAGCTCGAGATAATATGTGCAGGTAAAATATGTGTGCGAGTTTGGAGATATACATCTTTTTGAGCTATCTCAAATGTTCAAGTCACATCTTGTTATAAGCCGTCTTATTTTCAATTATGGATCTGGATTCAGAGGCCACATTATGTATTGAAATCCAAGATCATGACACAAGTTTCAAATGCAATAGAAAAGTTGAAAAAATATCAGATGAAACCCACATGGATATTCATAGAAAAACCCAGTGATATTGTGACCTTGGTACAATCATACATGTCTCGATGCACAGCCATCATTTGGCTGATTGATCTTCAAACAATGCACAAATCACAGAAACTCTATAAGGGAATATTGGTGTATGATTGATCATGTCAGAATTGGGTGCTTCATTCAATATCTTTCTCAGCCTATTTATTTTGAACCATTGATTACGCCCCAAAATCAGTCTTTGAGATCCTAAACTAGTGATCAAAGATACAATAGCTTTCAGTAGTGAGCACTTCTTACAGCAGTCCTTGATTTATTTTCTTACTTTCTAACTCTTTCTAACTCTCTGAATGAGTGGCCTCCTGAAGACTACAATCTTGTGTGGTTTGAGTTTACACAGAAGTTTGACAAACCTTTCATACCATATCCATGTTAATCAGGACCTGGTGAATTAACACTTTCTGAAAATTGCAACCACATTTCATTCAAGTTAGTAAGCTGATAGTCTCCTGAGGCTACATTCACTTGTTCTATTGTGATAATTTATGTCTGTTGAATGCTTCAGCTGACTTCTGAATACTAGGATTTACTTACCTCTTTGACAGCTGACTCAAAATGAGATTTGGAAACATTTTCCTTGGTATAAACCTCCTGATTGATCATCAAGCTTCTGAAGCCTTGGTCACTCCACCTATTATTTCTGATCATGTAATGCAAAAACCAAATGATATAGCTAGTCAAACAGCTTTTGAATCAAGTGGTGTGATCTTCCCAATTGCCAATGGACAATTAAATCAGAAGTTTGAATTTTCAAAACAGATGAGTAAAGAAGCACAAAAGCATCATGGAAGTGATCTTACCAACAAAGGAATGTCTCAATTTAACTATAGAAGGTTAGGGCAAGATTATGATCCAAACTTCCAGGATCAAGACCCTTGGTGGGACTTTTTATATAAAGAACCAGAAATGAATCACAATGTCATGGATCAACATGAATCTAAGGACCGTCTTGTTTCCTTGGGAATGATATATGCTGCTTGTGGGATTCTAGGTGCAGGTATAGTGACAGCTGTTAAGGGTGCTTGGGATTTTATTGAAAGCACAAGACCAAGGTAGGAGATTTTTGTTTTGGGTATTCTGTACAGAAATGTCTACTGATATTTGATGGGGTAGATATGAACGCATAATACATCAATTGAATATATGAAAGCAAAGTCATTCTAGTTTAAACAAAGTTGGGAGAGAGGTAAATTGGGGTTGGCTAAGAAAGGTTTGGAAATCATGAAGAAAATGAAGTGCATCTCAGTTTCGGTTATTGCCTTACAAAGAACTATATATTACATGGCCAAGAGGCACAGCAATGGTTTACAAGTTAAAAAACTAATTGTGTTCCCTTTTCTCTTGGTTTGGTTTTTGTTCATTGTTTTATCTTTATCAAAAATACATTTATTTTCAATTTTTGATTCATTGAATACCAGTATCAACAGAATTTCATCATACTGGTATCTTTTCCATCATTAACTTCAGAATTTTTGTTTTTCCCAGTGTCTCCCAGCTACACTATCTGTTACTATGGCATTAATTGTGATTGTACTGATAGTGACTGTAATAAGGTCTCAGGTTTTCCCTTTTTGTCTCTCCACTGCAATTGTTGAGTCAGATCCTCCAGGGATATATCATGTTTTAGCACACAGAAAACTACAGTCTTAGTAAATAACACCTTGTGCCAAACCTATTACCTAGAAGGGAAACATAAGCCACCAGGATATGATTATCATTACCCAAGATCTTGTTATGAGTCTAAATTAATACTGAATATATATACTCAAACTACATTCCACTTTGGACTTAGGCTGGTTGTGCAGACTTATGTTTTCCTCTTCCTTTAAATTGGGATTATACCAATCAAAGTACTTCTTTTTCTTGATTCTCTCAGATAGTCATAAAAATGATCTACACAAATCTTGTAAAAGAGGACACAGAAAGCTAAATGTGTTCCAAGAGAGATAACTCTTCCCTCAAAAGAGTGTCACCATTTGGTGTTGATTGATACATGCAGCAGTATATGATGTTTTCTGATTTTGAAAATTGAACACCTTCTTTAACTTCATCTATACCGTGCTTGCCCTATAATGTCACACAGGAAACAAAGAGATATTTCCCCATGGGAAGACTGAGTTCATTTAATGCAGTTTCTGAGCCAAAACACAGAGATAATGAATAAGGCCAAAATGATCATTGGGGCTCATAAGCCGTGTTGATTACAATGTGGTTTTAAGTATGCACAAGCACTTGTGGAAAAGATACAACACCACCTCTGGTCCCAAACACATACCTGCAGGGACTACACACCTCTATAATAGTCACCACAGGTATGTGTTTGGGGCCAGTGGACTAACCCAGTGTCATTGTAAACCTCCTATGCAGTGTAGTAGGAGCCTGTAAAGCTCCTGCAGACGTCACCAATGAAAATGGTCAAGTTTTGGCTTTGTGGAAATTAAATGCTCAGGGTTTGCCCAGTCTTGGACTTTTCCTCAGAATTTTTGGCCATCTGTTCCATAGTTCAGTTTTGTCTCATATGTCATAATGTGTGAATTTCAAGATTTCATTTCTGTAACTGTGATCTGTATTAAGTCACCCTGCTTTATCCTTGCCTTGCTGGTGAGGATAGAGCTATGGGGGTAAGCTGTGGACCACATTTGAATGTGGTCTAATACAAATTGTTAGATAAGGAGAAACAGCAAGGAATCAGTACAACATGTGCAGTATAAAACTCCCATATATCTGTCACATGTGACTCAAGTGGTTCAGAAAAATCTCCCTGTGCAATGAGATAATAATATCCTATCATACATGTCTGAACAATGCATCATACAAAAAGCGGCAAAACTCTCTCCATTTCATTTTTTTTTTGGTATATTCAAGTCAAGCTCTTATTTGTGAATAAATTTTTGATCCACAATACAAAATTTCAGTACTTGTTGTTCCCCAGCCTCAAAGTTCAGTTTTTTAGGTTCAAAACTAGTGATCATAAGAACAGGATTTGTTTTGGTGAGTACCTCTTGCATATTTCAAAGTTATACTTCCTTTTCCATCTCTCTGCTCATCAATAAGAAAGATTTCACCTATGTGAAGCTTTTAAGAGATTGATTTATCTGAGTAGTAATCCCCTGCTATGCCCTTGATCTTAAACAGAGATATATTTCAACCTCTATATACCATATCCATATTGATGGGGACCAAGTGATTCAATTTATTACTGACCTCAAAAGATAATCTCAAGAAACTCAGTAAGACTACATTTCACTGTATGCTCTATGTCCAATATTATGCAAAAGTCTCCAGGACTGAACTAACTTTTGAATGATTTCATATATTTTGGTAGCTACCTAAGGATGAAGTTTGGACAATTTTTTCTTGGTATAAACCTTTTGATGGATCATCAAGCTTCTGGAGGTTTGATAAACGAACACAATATTGCTAATAATGCAGTACCCAATGGATTAGCTAGTAAATCATCTTTGGAATCAATTGGTGTGATCTTACCTATTTCCAATGAACAATCAAAAGAAAAGGCTGAATTTATCCCAAAACCAATGAGTGTACAAGCACTGAAGGATTATGGAATTTATCCTACTAGGAATGAATTGTCTCAATCTCACTATAGAAGACTAGGTCAAGATGCTGATAAGCAAGTTAATACCCCACAGCCTGTGTGGGGGAATCTTGATGAACACCCAATACTTACTCCCAGACAGAAAGAGGATGATGAGGCCATTTCCAAGGGCTTGAATTATATTACTTATGGCATCTTAGCCGCAGCTATATTCAAAGGCTATAGAGCCGCACGGGACTGGTTTGAGGCTTTGATGGAAGGGTATGAGGGTGCTGTTTTAAATTATGTGAACGAAACACCTTGCTGACATTTGGTGGGATAGAATTGGCCAGATCTTGGATGAAAACTAGAAGGGGAATAGAAGACATTCAAAGGACAGATGATTCAAGAGAATCCAACCTTCAAGTTCTGTCCTGGAAGTGATAACAGTGGGTCTTGATTAATACAAGTAGCAGGGTAGAATTATTTTGTTGGTTTATAGTGATAATACACTCTACAAAACTAAATTTGGCCTTGCTTGGCCAATTGTACGCCATGAGTTTCTAGGCTAGCTTGCTGTGGCCAGCTCAAGGGAAAAATCCAAAACTGGGTATAGAACCAAATCATCTGCCCAAAGATCAAACACCCAATTCTCTATACCAGCAAGGTGAAGATTTGAATATGATCAGACATCCTTTTTAGTATGACTCCTTAGAGTATGGCTTGTCAACAAAATTGGCAGGAGGGATATGGCCTTGATGTTGGTTGAGGTGTATGATGTTCCTGAAATTTGAGCCCAGCATGCTTTCACCTAAGAGGGGAGAAAGGTATAGAAGGAGGTGGTTTAAAAGCCATGATACAACATTTATGGCAGATGCTTCATTGAACATAGGTAAATGTCCAAGCATTTGGGGAGTGAGAATGTGGAGAATGTAACAAAATTTGCACATTTTGAAGCTGAAATCACTTGGCTGCGGAGTCTATTGCTATGAGTGTTTAATATGTATTTTGAATCATTCAACAGGATTCTGTAGTTCAAATGTTGTTGAGTTTGAGGAAATCAAGAGATAAATGTACAGGAAGGGTGTGTTTGCTCCAGGGCATCTGAAAAAACGTAGAGGTTCCTTAACATCCATGGCTCACATCAGGACCCTGGAAAGCACAAGCTGAAGAGCCCATCCTAAGACCATCAAACATTCCCTTTTCAATACCCTATGGAGTTTTAAAGACCAGAAATTTGGACTTGAAAAATTTCAGTGTTGTCAGTAGGTTTTTGCACAAGAAATTTTAAAAAATTCATCATGGCCATCCATTCCCATCTGGACAGTATGTATGCAAGTACAGAGCCCCAGTTTCCTAATCCTCACATTGCATTGTACCATACCTGCTTTCACCTGAAATATCACATAGCAAATGATGATGATTTTGACTAAAAAGGAGGTTTCCATCCTTTGAAATTGGTATGTTTAGAAAAAAGTTCTTCAAGAAGAATGAAAACATACCAGTCATGGTGGTACTAGTAGGTACAAATTCATTAAAATTACTCTTGACCCTAAAAAACTCAAAGCAATACTTTTCAAACCTGGATCCATCTCAATTAGAACACGGTCTTCACCTGGAGCTTTTTGAGGTCCTCTTGCATCTCTATATCTCAATTAATATTTGATCATTTATTGTTTAAAACCCAATGGTCATGGAATCAGAGGTGATGATGAGACATGTTCAGTTTTTCACTAGTGACAGATCTAAATCATGATTAAGCTTGAATATATGAGTTTTGTATATCTAATGTGCAGCTCTAGATATGTGGGTGACATCTGACCCTAAAAAAGATAAAGTAATCAGAAGATCCTGTCACTTGGCCAATTTCTATGATGAGAATTTATTATCAAATGCAATTTACCCCTAAACCACACAAGTCAAATGAGTCATCAAGGGAAACACCATACAATTCAAACAAGTCATAAATCATCCTAAGTGTTTCTTGGCCTCAGATTAATTACAATGTAACACTTTGTTTAAGTAGTCGCAGACTTTGTCATCCAAAGATGTGTTTTCATATCATCATGATTTACAAAATTCTGCAAAAACTCGTTCTATACAGGCTTGATGATATGTCACCTCATTTTTGTTCAGATAGAAAGTCTTTGGTGGAACATGAAGGTTTCTTTCAATCTAGATGATAAGTTTATTGCAGAGAACATGTCACTCACGTTGTGTGGGTTTCCCCCATTGTAACATATTGTAGATATTGCTGTTTGTTACTTTGTTGAATGAAACGTTTGTCCTCATACGCTAAGAGATCATATCAGACAGTTTCTTTTATGATTAAGTGAGAAAGATTTTTCAATATCTTGGGAGCGCAATTCTTTTTGATCTTTGCTATAGAGATTTGTTTGCAACGGGATATGAGAGCCCAGAAGTCGAGCCCATCCCTCGAATCAACGCTGCATGGAGTAGGCTGACCGAAAAAAGGCCTGAGTGAGTGGATAGACCTGCTTTTATTGAAGAAACGCCTATCGGAGCTTTTATGACGACTTCTCCATTTTGAGCTCATTGATTTAAGGTCTTCATTCAGCGAGAAATGAAAATCTTGAGTCATGATGATCCCCAAGAGTTGAGGTTTTTGCCAGTGTTTTACTTAGTCCCTATGGACTTCGATCGAGTAATCAAGATGCAGGGAAGCAGGCAGGAAGCAGGGTTTCTTTAAGTTTTTTGGGCCTTGAGTTGAAAATGCTGTGACTCTGAGACAGGCGGTGACAAAGAAAATATGTTGTGGGATCGAGTCGCATCTTGTGCGGTATTCTCACGTACTCACACAGCTCCTGAGTCCTTGATTGCTGAAATGTTACAAAGGTTGGGGTTAGGGGTGCCTCTCGGATACAATCGAATTCGAAAGACACGATAATCATCCAATTTCAACTTAGGGGTTAGGGGTTTAGGGGTTTGGGTTAAGTTTCAAAAAATTCCGGAGCTCAGCAAAAAACATCTCTATGTTCTTTACTATGTTCTTGACTATTCGCACATCTACACACATATCTCGCGCAACATATGTCGTTTCTACAGTCTATCACAGCATCATATCGCGATCATGGAGAAAGATCTCATAACATAAGATCACGGGGTGTTAGAAGACTTGAAAAGGGACTGATTAGATTTCATTGCCTTCAATTGCCTGCGAAGATGTTGAAAGCCTGAGTTCCCTTCGACTTCGACTGCTAATTCTAGATCGTCTCGTATCCAATAGTACTTGTTAATCATCTAAGGGAGACTTGGTGAATGATGTTGATATTAAATGTTCAACTGGATATTGAGGATCATCTATTATGTTCTCAGGTTGAATCAGATTATCAACTAAATCATCGAATTCACCCCTAGTATCTTGATCAACAATTCCTTCAATCCAATTGGTTACTACTATTTGTTCATTCTCTGAAAAGCCATGTGCTAATCCAGTGATGGTTTTGAATTTGGCTCGACCAAAAGCTTCTTGAGAGATCCTTCGTAAGAAGTTGAATCCCAACTTGGCAGCGTTGTAAGTTAATACTTCGTCTGTGGTTCCATGAATCCAGTAGAAAGCAGTCGATCGATAAAACCCAGGAACTGGTGAAAGAAGCAGTGGTAATCTAAAGGGTAGAGGTAGATAGCCCGACTTTGAAAAGAGAAATAGTCAGAACCTATATAAAATTCGAAATTTGCGTTCAACAAGAGAAAAAGACATACCAGCATCAACGTTGCAGCGGGGGGCTCTGGCAGTGTCAAGCTAGTAAGGAGGGTCATCACGGCACCTATTCGATTTTTGATTTTTGAAAAGGATTCATATCAGTATTCATTGACGTACAAATTGAAAGCGGAAATCGGAGTGGGACGAAATCATAATGTCTACATACCTTGACTGAAGCCTGCGATGATAGTCTTGTTCATTTGCATCTTTGATTCTCTGACTTGCTCAGCAATAATGGTAGAGATCTGAATACAGCTTCGTCTCAATCCATCCTCATCTTCAAGATAGTTCAAGTCTCTCCAGTCATTGATGTTGAACCATCCAGGTCGCGCTCCTCCATTTGGTTGATCTGAATAGACAGTGATTGGAATGATGGGAGCTTTAGGGAGTATGAACCTAAGACCCGTCAAGTTTCCAATGCTTTGAGAGTCGAGGGGTCGTCGAAGAGTAGATAAGAATGTTTCTCGCCATTGGTGTCCGTGAGATGAATCGGGAGAACCAAGACCGTGAATGAATACAACCGTCCAACCACTTCCTTTCCCGTCATTGGCATCGAGAGGTTCGAGGACATCGAATTCAATGGGAGGGATATCGGCCTCTAGGTTCGACCAACTTGCTCGGTAGATGTATGGAACAAGATGCTCTGGTAGAGGAGCTGGGCTTTGAATGCTTCCAGGAGATGGGGTTGACAAAGTTGGCGAAGAAGTTTTATGATGCAAAAGTCGAGGTCCAAAGTTTAGACCCAACACAAAAGAAGCGAAGATGACTAGAGTCGATATGATGACTGGGTAGTGCCTAACGATCCATCTTATAAGTCTTCGACCGACGGCTTTCAAGTTAATCGAGGACAAATTCATATTCCTTCCAAAGATGTCTAAGTCGTTGAGATCTACTGCTAAGCTTTGTCTTCGCGTTTGAGAATGATCAGGACTATTGATGGTTTTGTTAAGAGTGTTTATGAAGTGATTGAAATGTGGAAAGGTGTTCTGTTGAGAATAGATAAGACGAATCAGATGTTGAGCTTGATTTTGGTTTGAGTCGGATGTCTTGTAGTACGGAAAGTGGGTTATGTTGACGAGAGAAAAGAAAATCTCCAACTTACGAAGGGCTTGGACTTTGATTTCTTGTATTGAGCAATTTGGACGTGAGGTGGAAGTGGGAGTGTTCGCGACGTGATCTTTGGGAGTGTTGTCGACGTGATCTCTCAGTATAACTTACGATTGTTAGGACTGTATACGTGTATGTTCGCGGTTGAGAATTCGTGCGCGCGTGCTGATCAAGGAATTTCTTGTTTACAAAAGCGCGACGCGACTTCCCAAGGTCGACTTCACTCAAACCATCAACTTGGTCATTAAACATCACACATCAGGACCACACATCCAACATCAACACTTCAATCAATCTTAGTTTTCTAAAAAATCATTCAAGATGTTTAAAAGAGCGAGATCAGAATCACCTGAGGCTGAAACATTAGAAACACTTGAAATCGAAAGATCAGAATCACCTGAAGTAGTACAAAGTAGTCTGTTATGGGAGGAATTGATCGATCTTGATAATACTCTTTTAGCTATTGAGGAAGAAGAATCAATCTCTATGATACAGAAACGAACTCATATATACGAACTAGTTGAAAGTATTAAATCAGTCATTTATCGAAATCCAGAAGACCATCAATTGATTTCAATGAAACATCAAATGGATGCGATTGATTATGCTTCCAAATTACTCCGAAACACTATCAAATTTAGAAATAGTATCACTTTAAATCCTCGACCAAGTGATAGTGCTTTAGAAATCTTAAAGAAATCACAACGAAATAGACAACAGAATGGTGAATCAATAATTGAAACAGCAATGGATTACTTAGAGGAGAACGTTCTTAGATTTTCAAATAGAGTTCATAATTCACTTGATCTTTGTGTGATTTGTCATGAAGACTTCAAATCTGGTCAATCGGTTTCTAGATTCCCTTGTTATGAGAATCACGAGTTTCATACCAGTTGTGTCAAGGTATGTCAAAAGTTTCTTTGATTCATTTCTTCTTTTTTCTGTCTTTGGGTTATTAAAACTGACTCAAACTGTTTCTCTTCTTGTTTTGATCTTGTTTTGCTTATTTTAGATTTTGTTGAGAACTTCATTTCGTTGCCCGATTTGTAGTAGCTCTATCGACGAAATTGCAGCAACACGCGCAATGATTACTGAATAGGTAGAACGTAAAGAAAAAATTATATCATTTACCTACTATTACATCATATAGAGCTTTGCTAGCTGGTCTCATAAAGTTCAATTGATATTAAATTCCTTATAGAACTTGTTCTGATTTGTTTTGCAAGGAGTAGTTCGGGATTTGAATTTATCATCAAGCCTGATTTTTTGGATTTGACGAGGCTCATAATTGCTCAAAGCGTCTTGTTATAGAACTGACTCTAAAATCTCAAATTTAAACAACATGAAGGATTGGAAGGTTGATAGGTCTTATTTTAATCTTCAGATGATAATCTCACTTATTCAATTCATATATTGAGAACTTATCATCAAATGTAATTCAAGTCAAATAACATACAAGTCAAATTGAAAAACCCTTAATCGAGAAATTTTCTTTCCAGCTCAAGTTTTATTTTTTTATGTTTATCATCATCAATCACACAAAATCGTAAAAAAATATCTCTATCTAGAATTGATCAAATTTAATTCCATTTATGTTCAGGTAGATAGAGGTTTTTGTTCGAGTTGAATAATCGTGTTTTATTATAGAGAAGATTTTAAAAATAAATCCGTCCTAAGAACAATTAATATCGTCAAATTACTCTGAGCTTCTTTTAAGAGACCTGATTCTCTCGTTTAGAAGACTTTATATCCATGTACATAGATCAAAATGTCATGATCAGATCACGATTCAAGTCTTAAATCACACAGATCAAACCAATCATTCTTCCTCATTTTCTTTCGTGTTTGCAAGATTAAATCACAACTGTTTGGTTAAGATACTTTGGGTTTCTTTCAGCTCAAGATTATATTCATTAGAAAAGTACAAACAAAGCCTTCGAATCCATGTCTGTAGAATCATTTCAAAC
The DNA here is from genome assembly GCF_000204055.1 of Melampsora larici-populina 98AG31. Classification (NCBI taxonomy): domain Eukaryota; kingdom Fungi; phylum Basidiomycota; class Pucciniomycetes; order Pucciniales; family Melampsoraceae; genus Melampsora; species Melampsora laricis-populina. The sequence continues at coordinate 499,830 of NW_006768803.1, forward strand.
CTCTTTGTTCACTTAAATTTCTTTATATTTAGAGCTACATAAATGCTTCTTGCGCGTTTGTTACGCAGAAAATCAGATTCATGATGTTGAGCCTTTGAAGAAGTTGTATACAGATACATCTAGCTGTGTTCCTTTGTTGAATGTGAAACTTGTCCCCGTGCGCTAGCTGAAAACCTAGTTGATGAACATTGAGTTTCTGAACACTTGAAGCTACAATTCATTCGCGTAAAGGCCCTTTTTCAAAGTTTGCCACTGCTAGTACTACTGATGAAGCTCAAGAAGTTGATGAGTGGGTTTGAAATGGAGAGAGAGAGAGAGAGTTGAGTGAGTGACATATGCTGAACATGTGATGAGTGTTACAGTTGAGCTCAAAAGTTGATTATGTAAATTTGGTCAGGCTCAGCGGTCGTCTGAACGGTCAACTTCTTTAAATCACCCTCAGACTTTTTATCATCCATCACCATTCTCAATCAAACACCATCAGAATACAATCCAATCCAAACTGAAACCAAGCCAAGAACTCTTTCAGCCATCATGATGAGCTTACCTCCCAATGGGTAAGCTCCTATCATAGTTTTTTCCAGAAAACTATCGAGATACTGACCTTTGATTGATACTTGACCTTTCAATCACTTTCAGTCTTCTTCCCAAGACTTATGGTGTCACGGGTCCAATCTCTATAAATGGTCCTACTCGTGCTGAAGAACTTTCTACAACTGCACTTATGGATGAACTTAAAGAACGTCGTACATTTGAATCTCCAGAAGAAGCAAGGGCACGGTAAAGTTTTATTCTATTCTTTTCCATCTTGAACTAGATTAACACTTTCATCTCGATCACTGAATCTCGATCATTTTTTACATTGGTGCCTTTCTTTTTAGTGAACTTGTCTTAGGTAGACTTAACTTGCTTGTCAAAGAATTCGTGATTAAGGTTTCACTCGCTCTTGGAATGTCAGATCACGTAGCACGCGAAACTGGTGGCAAGATCTTTACTTTTGGTCAGTTCAAAAACCGTATAGAATCAGTCAATCAGAAATTGACTCAAGATCTTTTGCTAACCTATCTCTTTTGTCCTTTGTCAATTTTCGGTCATAAAGGTTCATATCGGTTAGGTGTTCATGGACCAGGATCAGATATTGATACACTTTGTGTAGTACCACGTCAAGTCACACGAGAGCATTTCTTTGAAATCTTACCACAGATGTTAAAAGAACGACCAGAAGTCACCGAACTTTCAACCGTACCCGAAGCCTTTGTACCGATCATCTCATTAAAATTCTCAGGCATCGAAGTCGATCTATTATTCGCAAGATTAGCCTTACCAAGTGTACCTGATGATCTTGAATTGAAAGATGATGCATTATTGAAAAATTTAGACGATCGATGTGTTCGTAGTTTAGGAGGATCAAGAGTAACAGATGAAATCTTACGACTCGTACCTGATGTAGAAGTCTTTCGACACTCTTTGAGAGCCATCAAACTATGGGCTAAGAATCGAGCAGTCTACAGTAATGTGATGGGATTCTGTGGTGGAGTAGCTTGGGCAATGTGTACAGCAAGAGTTTGTCAATTGTATCCTAATAAACCGGCAGCTACGATCGTCAATCGATTCTTTGCGGTCCTCTCTCAATGGAATTGGCCTTCTCCTGTTTTACTCAAAGCAATCGGATCTGGTCCGATTGGTGATCAAAGAAGGGTTTGGAATCCTAAGATCTATCCCCAAGATCGTGGTCATCGAATGCCTATTATCACCCCTGCTTACCCTTGTATGTGTAGTACTCATAATGTTACCAAAAGTACTGCTCAAGTTATGATGACTGAATTCAAACGAGGTGAGTTTATCATACCAGAGAATGGCTTTTACCTTTTTGACTTGAATTGTTTGATGAATGACTTTTTTATGGGGATTTTGCTATCGCCATAGGTTTGGCTGTGACGGACGCAATTGCCACTGGATCCGCTCAATGGTCCGCCTTGTTTGAAAAACACGATTTCTTTACGCGCTATCGGAATTATATTCAAATCACAGCTTCATCACCAGAAGCAGATGCACATTTAAAATGGTTAATCTAAATCTCTCATTCTCTTCCCGAATAGATCTTCATAGTTTTGTTATTGACTAAATTATTGAACTTTCTAGGGCTGGTACCGTTGAATCAAGATTAAGACTTTTGGTATTGAAAGTTGAAGAAATTGAAACCGTTGATATGGCTCATCCGTTTATTAAAGGTTTTAGTAATACTACCTATGCTTTGAATCGTCAAGAGGTACAATAACTTTCTTTTTTTGTGTGTTTAATACCCAATTGACTGTGAATTGTGTCCTCAGGTAAGCTTAGTCCAAGGTGGAGATATGCCAAATGAGATCGCATCACGCATACCGGAAGATTATGAGAATAGAGCAGATGTCGAAGTGGTCCATACCTGTTCTTTCTTTGTTGGTCTCTTAGTACATCCTAAACCAGGTCAATCCCGATCCCCTTTTTTCATTTTTGATGCTGAAGACTGATTCAAGAGAAGTTTTCAAATCATTGAAAAATCAAATTCGATCATTGGATTTTTTAGTTGGACATGTTGGACCACGTAAACTAGATATCACATATCCAGTAGGAGAATTCACAAGAATGGTAAAACAATGGGAAGGGTACTCTGAAGACAAGATGTCAATCTCAGTTCGACATATCAAAAAGTCTGTTTATCCATCTTTTTTTCTTTTTGACTGGATCTGGACTTTTAGGAAGTATGAAAGGAATGATGACGACTTTTGAGTCTTGTATCACTTAACCTGTTTCTCTTTCTTCTCCTTTTATTCCATTACGATGTTTATCTACTTACTCACCCGTACCTACTCGTCATCAATCAGTTGTTACCTACCGGATTTCGTCTTCGAAGGTGCACCTAGACCGCCTCCTACAGTATCAAGTTCAAAAGGACTCAAACGCAAACAGACTAGTAAAGTTTGTCATTCTGAATCTGATCATTTTCGTTTTTTTGCTTGCTTGCTTCTTGTTCCCTGGGTCATTTGTCACTCTTTTTCGAGAGAGGCATTTCCCTTGACCCGGGGGACATTCGTGCAGCATGGTTTTGATTTTTAAAAACCCCCAAATGGATCTTGATTTTTCTCTTTGCTGTTTTTCCCTTTTGACCCTCTCGATGAACGTGATTTTTCCGGTTTTTCTTCTCCCGATTTTTTTCCTCCTTTTGCATTGTTTGTTTGATTTTTTTTAGGTCAAAAGCAATAGTATAGCAGTCCCTGCATCAACGACCACAGTCACACCCAAAGATAATGGAACATCAACGAATCTTACGGCTACTAATGTCGTCATAACACCTATTTCAACTACTACACCTAATCTAACTGTAGATCAAAACATCAACACTTCAACTACACCGATTGGACTTCATCGAAAACAACAAACTGAAGAAATCGTCTCGACTACATCACTAGATGGAACCAAGAAAAGAAGAGGTACCACACATGATGGAACGACTACGATCACTCCTTCTACTACGGTTACTCCACCTCTTAGTGAAATGAAATTAATTTCAAATCCTACTTCTCCTACTAATACTACCGCTACTACTAATCATTTACTTCAATCTAGAACTTACTAATCAAATTCTTTTTTCTCTTTTCACTATGAGGTCCTGGCTTACATCCTTTTACAGGCTCATGGGTTTGATTCTTTTTTTTCTTTGGATGGTTTGGTTTCTTTGGGTAGGAGTGAAGAGAAGTAGAAGATATGGAAAAGTTAGGTTGATGAATCGAAAGAAAAAGATATATATATATATAAGGAGTTGGGTTGATAAGTAGAGAAAGAAAAAGTGGAAAAAATGGAAAATGTTTGGATGGGTTGGGATGGCATAGGTTGGGAGTATATAGTTTATGATCTTCATTATACATATCTATCTGCCTATATATATATATAGATTTGATTCTTGTGGATGCTTTGAATGTGTGTGTGTGTTTATTCATGTCTATTTACGTTTTGTTTGTTTGTGATGTGATGAGATGAGATGAGAAGAGAAGGGAATAGTATCCAAAAAAACTTTATAGATCAAGAATCGAAAGGATCTTCAAGTATATATATATATATATATGTTTTTAACTTTTTATCATGTTTTATTTTGGTTTGTTTTTTGAAAATAAAATGTTAAGTTCTTTAAATATACAATTATGTTTGGGTTTATATTCAATGTGTGTGTTTTTTGTTCTTTTTTGAAAGTTTGAAAAGAAATATTATACATTGAATTTGTTGATTGAAAGGGACCTTTTTTTCAAACTTTTATCTTTTCTCATGATTCTTTTAGTTACATGAATTTGATCAAGGTGGTTGTGTTTAAAATAATTTGATTTGATGGGATTTGGATTGAGGGCATTTTGATGTAAAATCACAAACAAGCTCTGTAAATGATCAAACAAAAATAGATTACTTGACTTGATTTGATGTTTTTTCAGGTTCTTCATTACTATATCTTTTTTAGGGTCAGATGTCAGCCACATATCTAGAACTGCACATTAGGTATACAAAACTCATATATTCAAGCTTAATCATGATTTAGATCTGTCACTAGTGAAAAACTGAACATGTCTCATCATCACCTCTGATTCCGTGACCATTGGGTTTTGTACAATAAATGATCAAATATTAAATGAGATATAGAGATGCAAGAGGACCCCAAACAGCTCCAGGTGAAGACCGTGTTCTGTTTGAGATAGATCCAGGTTTGAAAAGTATTGCTTTGGGTTTTTTAGGGTCAAGAGTAATTCTCATGAATTTGTACCTACCACCATGACAGGTATGTTTTCATTCTTCTTGAAGAACTTTTTTCTAAACATACCAACATCAAAGGATGGAAACCTCCTTTTTAGTCAAAATCATCATCATTTGCTATGTGATAATTCAGGTGAAAGCAGGTATGGGACAATGCAATGTGAGGATTAGGAAACTGGGGCTCTGTACTTGCATACATACTGTCTAGATGGGAATGGATGGCCATGATGAATTTTTTCAAGTTTCTTGTGCAAAAAACTACTGAAAACACTGGAATTGTTCAAGTCCAAATATTTGGTCTTTAACACTCCATAGGGTATTGAAAAGGGAATGTTTGATGGTCTTAGGATGGGCTCTTCAGCTTGTGCTTTCCAGGGTCCTGATGTGAGCCATGGATATTAAGGAACGTTTTTCAGATGCCCTGGCAGGCTGGAGCAAACACACTCTTCCTGTACATTTGTCTCTTGATTTCCTCAAACTCAACAACCTTTGGACTACAGAATCCTGTTGAATGATTCAAAATACATATTAAACACTTATAGCAATAGACTCCCCAGCCAAGTGATTTCAGCTTCAAAATGTGCAAATTTTGTTACATTCTCCACATTCACACTCCCCAAATGCTTGGACATTTACCTATGTTCAATGAGGCATCTGTCATAAATGTTGTATCATTGCTTTCAAACCACCTCCTTCTATACCTTTCTCCCCTCTTAGGTGAAAGCATGCTGGCTCAAATTTCAGGAACATCATACACCTCAACCAACATCAAAGCCATATGATTCATGCCAATTTTGTTGACAAGCCATACTCTAGGGAGTCATACTAAAAAGGATGTCTCATCATATTCAAATCTTCACCTTGCTGGTATAGAGAATTGGGTGGTTGATCTTTGGGCAGAAGATTTGGTTCTATACCCAGTTTTGGATTTTTGCCTTGAGCTGGCCACAGCAACCTAGCCTAGAAACTCATGGGGTACAATTGGCCAAGCAAGGCCAATTTTAGTTTTGTAGAGTGTATTTATCACTATAAAACCAACAAAATAATTCTACCCTGCTACTTGTATTAATCAAGACCCACTGTTATCACTTCCAGGACAGAACTTGAAGGTTGGATTCTCTTGAATCATCTGTCCTTTGAATGTCTTCTATTCCCCTTCTAGTTTTCATCCAAGATCTGGCCAATTCTATCCCACCAAATGTCAGCAAGGTGTTTCGTTCACATAATTTAAAACAGCACCCTCATACCCTTCCATCAAAGCCTCAAACCAGTCCCGTGCAGCTCTATAGCCTTTGAATATAGCTGCGGCTAAGATGCCATAAGTAATATAATTCAAGCCCTTGGAAACAACCTCATCATCCTCTTTCTGTCTGGGAGTAAGTATTGGGTGTTCATCAAGATTCCCCCACACAGGCTCTGGAGTATTAACTTGCTTCTCAGCATCTTGACCTAGTCTTCTATAGTGAGATTGAGACAATTCATTCCTAGTAGGATAAATTCCATAATCCTTCAGTGCTTGTACACTCATTGGTTTTGGGATAAATTCAAACTTTTCTTTTGATTGTTCATTGGAAATGGGGGAGATCACACCAATTGATTCCAAAGATGATTTACTAGCTAATCCATTGGGTACTGCATTAGTAGCAATATTGTGTTCGTTTATCAAACCTCCAGAAGCTTGATGATCCATCAAGAGGTTTATACCAAGAAAAATTTGTCCAAACTTCATCCTTAGGTAGCTACCAAAATATATGGAATCATTCAAAAGTTAGTTCAGTCCTGGAGACTTTTGCATAATATTGGACATAGAGCATACAGTGAAAGTAGTCTTACTGAGTTTCTTGAGATTATCTTTTGAGGTCAGTAATAAATTGAATCACTTGGTCCCGATCAATATGTATATAGTATATAGAGGTTGAAATATATCTCTGTTTAAGATCAAGGGCATATCAGGGGATTACTACTCAAATAAGTCAATCTCTCAAAAGCTTCACATAGGTGAAATCTTTCTTATTGATGAGCAGAGAGATGGAAAAGGAAGTATAAGTTTGACATATGCAAGAGGTACCCACCAAAACAAATCCTGTTCTTATGATCACTAGTTTTGAACCTAAAAAACTGAACTTTGAGGCTGGGGAACAAAAAGTACTGAATTTTTTTATTGTGAATCAAAAATTTATTCACAAATAAGAGCTCAACTTCAATATACCAAAAGAAATGAAATGGAGAGAGTTTTGCCGCTTTTTGTATGATGCATTGTTCAGACATGTATGATAGGATATTATGATCTCATTGCACAGGGAGCTTCTTTTTGAACCACTTGAGTCACATGTCACAGACAGATGGGAGTTTTATACTGCACATGTTGTACTGATTCCTTGATGTTTCTCCTTATCTAACGATTTGTATTAGACCACATTCAAATGTGGTCCACAGCTTCCCCCCATAGCTCTATCCTCACCAGCAAGGCAAGGATAAAGCAGGGTGATTTAATACAGATCACAGTTACAGCAATGAAATCTTGTAATCAACTTGTTATGACATTTGAGACAAAACTGAAATATGGAACAGATGGCCAAAAATTCTGAGAAAAAGTCCAAGACTTGGCAAACCCTGAGCATTTAATTTCCACAAAGCCAAGGCTTGACCATTTTCATCAGTGACCTCTGCAGGAGCTTTCTAGGGTCCTACTAAACTGCATAGGAATTTTACAATGACACTGGGTTAGGCCACTGGCCCCAAACACATACCTGTGGTGACTATTATAGAGGTGTGTAGTCACTGCAGGTATGTGTTTGGGCACAGAGGTGGTGTTGTATCTTTTCCGCAAGTGCTTGTGCATACTTAAAACCACATTGTATTTAACACGGTTTATGCGCCACAATGATCATTTTGGACTTATTTCTCCATGATCTCTGTGTTTGAGCTCAGAAACTGCATTAAATGAAATCAGTCTTCCCATGGGGAAATATCTCTTTGTTTCCCAAGTGACATCATAGAGCAAGCACGGTATAGATGAAGTTAAAGAAGCTGTTCAATTTTCAAAATCAGAAAACATCATATACTGCTGCATGTATCAATCAACACCAAATGGTGACACTCTTTTGAGGGAAGAGTAATCTCTCTTGGAACACATTTAGCTTTCTGTGCCCTCTTTTACAAGATTTGTGTAGCTCTTTTTTATGACTATCTCAGAGAATCAAGAAAAAGAAGTACATTGATTGGTATAATCCCAATTTAAAGGAAGAGGAAAACATAAGTCTGCACAACCAGAGTAAGTCCAAAGTGGAATGTAGTATGAGTATATATATTCAGTATTAACTCAGACTCATAACAAGATCTTGGGTAATGATACTCATATCCTGGCGGCTTATGTTTCCCTTCTAGGGAATAGGTTTGGCACAAGGGTTATTTACTAAGACTGGAGTTTTCTGCGTGTTAAAACAAAAGATATCCCTGGAGGATCTGATTCAACAATTGCAGTGGAGAGACAAAAAGGGAAGACCTGAGACCTCATTACAGTCACTATCAGTACAATCACAATCTGAAAGAAACCCAAAGTATCTTAACCAAACAGTTGTGATTTAATCTTGCAAACACGAAAGAAAATGAGAAAGAATAATTGGTTTGATCTGTGTGATGTTAGACTTGAATCGTGATCTGATCATGAGATTTTGATCTATGTACATGGATATAAACTCTTCTAAATCAGAAAATCAGGTCTCTCAAAAGAAGCTTAGAGTAATTTAATAGTATCAATTGTTCTTAGGAAGGATTCATCTTGAAATCTTCTCTATAATAAAACACGACTATTCAACTCGAACAAAAACCTCTATCCACCTTCAACTATTATCTACCTGAACAGAAACAAAATTAAATTGGACCAATTCTAGATAGAAATATTTTTTTACGATTTTGTGTGATTGGTGATGATAAAAAAAAACTTGAGCTGGAAAGAATTTTTTGACCAAATTGGTGAAGTGTAATTCATGAAAGCCTAAGAAAATTTCTCGATTAAGGGTTTTTCAATTTGACTTGTATGTTATTTGACTTGAATTACATTTGATGATAAGTTCTCAATATATGAATTGAATAAGTGAGATTATCATCTGAAGATTAAAATAAGACCTATCAACCTTCCAATCCTTCATGTTGTTTTAATTTGAGACTTTAGAGTCAGTTCTATAACAAGACGCTTTGAGCAATTATGAGCCTCGTCAAATCCAAAAAATCAGGCTTGATGATAAATCCAAATCCCAAACTACTCCTTGCAAAACAAATCGGAATAAGTTCTATAAGGAATGTAATATGAATGGAACTTTCTGAGACCAGCTAGCGAAGCTCTATCTGATGTAATAGTAGGTAAATGATATAATTTTTTCTTTACGTTCTACCTATTCAGTAATCATTGCGCGTGTTGCTGCAATTTCGTCGATAGAGCTACTACAAATCGGGCAACGAAATGAAGTTCTCAACAAAATCTAAAATAAGCAAAACAAGATCAAAACAAGAAGAGAAACAGTTTGAGTCAGTTTTAATAACCCAAAGACAGAAAAAAGAAGAAATGAATCAAAGAAACTTTTGACATACCTTGACACAACTGGTATGAAACTCGTGATTCTCATAACAAGGGAATCTAGAAACCGATTGACCAGATTTGAAGTCTTCATGACAAATCACACAAAGATCAAGTGAATTATGAACTCTATTTGAAAATCTAAGAACGTTCTCCTCTAAGTAATCCATTGCTGTTTCAATTATTGATTCACCATTCTGTTGTCTATTTCGTTGTGATTTCTTTAAGATTTCTAAAGCACTATCACTTGGTCGAGGATTTAAAGTGATACTATTTCTAAATTTGATAGTGTTTCGGAGTAATTTGGAAGCATAATCAATCGCATCCATTTGATGTTTCATTGAAATCAATTGATGGTCTTCTGGATTTTGATAAATGACTAATTTAATACTTTCAACTAGTTCGTATATATGAGTTCGTTTCTTTATCATAGAGATTGATTCTTCTTCCTCAATAGCTAAAAGAGTATTATCAAGATCGATCAATTCCTCCCATAACAGACTACTTTGTACTACTTCAGGTGATTCTGATCTTTCGATTTCAAGTGTTTCTAATGTTTCAGCCTCAGGTGATTCTGATCTCGCTCTTTTAAACATCTTGAATGATTTTTTAGAAAACTAAGATTGATTGAAGTGTTGATGTTGGATGTGTGGTCCTGATGTGTGATGTTTAATGACCAAGTTGGTGGTTTGAGTGAAGTCAACCTTGGGAAGTCAAGTCGCGCTTTTGTAAACAAGAAATTCCTTGATCAGCACGCGCTCACGAATTTCCAACCGCGTCGTCTGATCAACCGCGAACATACACGTATACAGTCCTAACAGTCGTAAGTTATACTGAGAGATCACGTCGACAACACTCCCAAAGATCACGTCGCGAACACTCCCACTTCCACCTCACGTCCAAATTGCTCAATACAAGAAATCAAAGTCCAAGCCCTTCGTAAGTTGGAGATTTTCTTTTCTCTCGTCAACATAACCCACTTTCCGTACTACAAGACATCCGACTCAAACCAAAATCAAGCTCAACATCTGATTCGTCTTATCTATTCTCAACAGAACACCTTTCCACATTTCAATCACTTCATAAACACTCTTAACAAAACCATCAATAGTCCTGATCATTCTCAAACGCGAAGACAAAGCTTAGCAGTAGATCTCAACGACTTAGACATCTTTGGAAGGAATATGAATTTGTCCTCGATTAACTTGAAAGCCGTCGGTCGAAGACTTATAAGATGGATCGTTAGGCACTACCCAGTCATCATATCGACTCTAGTCATCTTCGCTTCTTTTGTGTTGGGTCTAAACTTTGGACCTCGACTTTTACATCATAAAACTTCCTCGCCAACTTTGTCAACCCCATCTCCTGGAAGCATTCAAAGCCCAGCTCCTCTACCGGAGCATCTTGTTCCATACATCTACCGAGCAAGTTGGTCGAACCTAGAGGCCAATATCCCTCCCATTGAATTCGATGTCCTCGAACCTCTCGATGCCAATGACGGGAAAGGAAGTGGTTGGACGGTTGTATTCATTCACGGTCTTGGTTCTCCCGATTCATCTCACGGACACCAATGGCGAGAAACATTCTTATCTACTCTTCGACGACCCCTCGACTCTCAAAGCATTGGAAACTTGACGGGTCTTAGGTTCATACTCCCTAAAGCTCCCATCATTCCAATCACTGTCTATTCAGATCAACCAAATGGAGGAGCGCGACCTGGATGGTTCAACATCAATGACTGGAGGGACTTGAACTATCTTGAAGATGAGGATGGATTGAGACGAAGCTGTATTCAGATCTCTACCATTATTGCTGAGCAAGTCAGAGAATCAAAGATGCAAATGAACAAGACTATCATCGCAGGCTTCAGTCAAGGTAGGTAGACATTATGATTTCATCCCACTCTGATTTCCGCTTTCAATTTATACGTCAATGAATACTGATATGAATCCTTTTCAAAAATCAAAAATCGAATAGGTGCCGTGATGACCCTCCTTACTAGCTTGACACTGCCAGAGCCCCCCGCTGCAACGTTGATGCTGGTATGTCCTTTTCTCTTGTTGAACGCAAATTTCGAATTTTATATAGGTTCTGACTATTTCTCTTTTCAAAGTCGGGCTATCTACCTCTACCCTTTAGATTACCACTGCTTCTTTCACCAGTTCCTGGGTTTTATCGATCGACTGCTTTCTACTGGATTCATGGAACCACAGACGAAGTATTAACTTACAACGCTGCCAAGTTGGGATTCAACTTCTTACGAAGGATCTCTCAAGAAGCTTTTGGTCGAGCCAAATTCAAAACCATCACTGGATTAGCACATGGCTTTTCAGAGAATGAACAAATAGTAGTAACCAATTGGATTGAAGGAATTGTTGATCAAGATACTAGGGGTGAATTCGATGATTTAGTTGATAATCTGATTCAACCTGAGAACATAATAGATGATCCTCAATATCCAGTTGAACATTTAATATCAACATCATTCACCAAGTCTCCCTTAGATGATTAACAAGTACTATTGGATACGAGACGATCTAGAATTAGCAGTCGAAGTCGAAGGGAACTCAGGCTTTCAACATCTTCGCAGGCAATTGAAGGCAATGAAATCTAATCAGTCCCTTTTCAAGTCTTCTAACACCCCGTGATCTTATGTTATGAGATCTTTCTCCATGATCGCGATATGATGCTGTGATAGACTGTAGAAACGACATATGTTGCGCGAGATATGTGTGTAGATGTGCGAATAGTCAAGAACATAGTAAAGAACATAGAGATGTTTTTTGCTGAGCTCCGGAATTTTTTGAAACTTAACCCAAACCCCTAAACCCCTAACCCCTAAGTTGAAATTGGATGATTATCGTGTCTTTCGAATTCGATTGTATCCGAGAGGCACCCCTAACCCCAACCTTTGTAACATTTCAGCAATCAAGGACTCAAGAGCTGTGTGAGTACGTGAGAATACCGCACGAGATGCGACTCGATCCCACAACATATTTTCTTTGTCACCGCCTGTCTCAGAGTCACAGCATTTTCAACTCAAGGCCCAAAAAACTTAAAGAAACCCTGCTTCCTGCCTGCTTCCTTGCATCTTGATTACCCAATCAAAGTCCATAGGGACTAAGTAAAACACTGGCAAAAACCTCAACTCTTGGAGATCATCATGACTCAAGATTTTCATTTCTCAGTGAATGAAGACCTTAAATCAATGAGCTCAACCAGATAATTCAACCTTGTCTAACCTTGTACTGCTTCATTATGTTTTTCAATTTGTGATGTCCTCACTGGAGTGAGTTCAATAATAGGAAGCTTTGAGTGAATGTGAGTCTTATAAAATCCAAATAATCGGGCTTTATGATAAATTCAAATATCAAACTACTGCTTGCAAAACAAATCGTCACAAATTGTATAGGTGATGTCATATAAAACAATTGAACTTCATGAGACCAGCTAGCAAAGCTCTTTTTGATTTAATAGTAGGCAAATGATATAATTTTTTCTTTACATTTTACCTATACAGCTATCATTGCGCGTGTTGCTGCAATTTCGTCGATAGAGCTACTACAAATCGGGCAACTGAATGAAGTTCTCAATAAAATCTAAAATGAGCAAAAAAAAGATCACAACAAGAAGAGAACATTTTGAGTCAGTTTCACGAATCCAAAGACAGACAAAAAAGCTATGAATCAAAGAAACTTTTGACATACCTTTACACAACTTGTATGAAACTCGTGATTCTCATAACAAGGGAATCTAGAAACTGATCGACCAGATTTGAAGTCTTCATGACAAATCACACAAAGATCAAGTGAATTATGAACTCTATTTGAAAATCTAAGAACTTTTTCATCTAAGTAATCAAATGCTGTTTCAATTATTGATTCATCGTTCTGTTGTTTATTTCTTTGCGATTTCTTCAAGATTTCCAAAGCACTATCACTTGGTCGGTAACTTGAGGTGATACTATTTCTGAATTTGATGGTGTTTTGAAGTAATTTGGCAGCAAAATCAATCGCAGCCATTTGATGTTTCATTGAAATTATTTGATGGTCGTCTGGATTTTGATAATTGACTAATCTGATACTTTCAATTAGTTCGCATAACTGAGTTCGTTTCTCTCTGATAGAGGTTGATTCTTCTTCTTCAATAGCTAAAAGAGTATCATCAAGATCAATCAATTCCTCCCATAATAACAGGCTACTTAGTCCAACCTCAGGTGATTCTGATCTTGCTCTTTTGGACATATCGAATGAATTTTTTGTGAACCAAGATTGATTGAAGTGTTGATGTTGGATATGTGGTGTTGATGTGTGATGGTTAATGATGAAGTTGGTGGTTTGGGTGAGGTCGACCTTGGGAAGTGAAGTCGCGCTTTTATAGACAAGGAATTACCTCAGCACCATTTGACAAATCCTCAGCCACAATTATAATTTTTCAGCATGTTGGTCATCATTTTGATTTATTGCTGAGAATGACTTAAAAACATAAAATTAGTTGTCGAGAGTTCCTACTATCTTCCATCTCTGGATGGATGTCAACATTTTCCAAGCTTCATTCCAGAATCATATCATTAAGCTGAGAGCAAGTCTTTCATCAAACCTGAGAAGACAGCCAATTTTTTGATTGATTTCACCCTGACTCCCAGGTTTTGATAGTCCCATTCATTTAAGACTCAGTCAGCTTGACTAACGCACTTTCCCAAGTCAATGATGTGACTATTTTACTCAGGATGAGCTTTTAATTGAGCTCTATGAGGCGAAGAGAAGATCGGGATAATCAACCCCCCGATTCCGCAAAACCTTTGAAAAGCATGGTTATCATTCTTAGAGATAGCTTCAGCGCAAGAAAAAAAATGAAGCTCCATCATCAGCCTTTCCAATTTTGAGCTTAAAACCTTATCTAATCAATATTTGCTAGTCGATTTTGCGTTCAAAAGCACCGGTTGAGAAGGCGGCAAGGAAAATTCATAATGTCTTTAACTTTCATACTGGGTCAGAAGTTTCTTCACTGCCCTATTCTCCGATAAAAGACATGTCTAAATTATCAATTTTCGGCACGGCGGTGGCCACTCAGGCTCAGCTATGTAGTTGATTGGTCCGAGTCGAAGGGAAATTCAGCACGTTCAATTCGAGACACAGACGTCCAATCGACGAAGCTGCGAAGGCAGCCTAGCTATGTAGCAGCCGCACGCCAAGGCCCAAACTTGACAACCTTCGCCGCATTTTGATTTTATTTCGAGTATCGTGATTTGGTTTCAAGCAAACATCTGCGGCTGCTTCACTTGCTCAGCGAGGCTCAGCGAGAATGTGAATGTAATGGCTGGTACCTATTTTTTCAATGATTTCATGATCGAAGCTACATTATGCATATACATTTCAAAGATGTTAACCATTTACATGCATGTGTTGCCAAGGATGAAGCGCCGCCCAATCGATGATGTTTCCGAAGTTGACGAGGTCCTCTCGTTGTCCGGCCAGCTTAAAGTGCAGCTCACAACGAGAGGACGTTCTGTGATGTTGGTGGATGTTTATTTTAGCCTTGCCCAAAGCCTCCGCATCTTGTATGTCCGGCGCCTGGCAAATCAGTCATGCTGCTCTCACTCCCTCAAAATCACATTTGCACAGATCACCATGGTATCAATCTAATCTCCTCAAGAAAGTTGAAACAAAAGCATAGAGAAGTTCACGAACAAATAGTTATTTCAAAGATACACAATTGACCTACACATGTGTCGCCAAGGATGAGGCGATGAGGCTCCGCCCAATCCACGATCTTCCAGTGATCACTGATGAGTGAACCCGGCTACGCGGCCTCGCCCAAGGCTTCTTCACACTCTACATTTTGTAAGTGTACAAATGTGTTTAACTTTTGCGGGCAAACCTCGGTCAAGCTTTCTGGAATCGACGACATAACGTTCCGCAAATTGATCCTCGTCTCGACACGGCTCCTTTGAAATCTCGTCTGCACATATCACCATGTTATCATTGCAATCTCCTCACAAGCTTGTTATTATATTTATCGCAATACTTATCACACAATTTTCTGTCACGCAGGCGAGTGATAGTACAGCGAGGAATAGTACAGTCTCAGTTCAATGTATGGGCGGATTTTCTTCAAACCCCGTCACACAAAACGCAAGTAAGTAGATCAGTTCAACTATTCTCTAGACCAAACTCTTGTCAGTGTCTTATTCGTGTCTTTCGCTCTCCAAGCTTGCTTGGATAAGGATGATCAGAGATGGGTTTGCCCAAGGGCCCAGTGCGGCAAAGACGGTAAAGTCTTTTTGTTTCGGGATTGATATTTCAAAGTTCGATTATACCAACCTTCTATAAACTCGGTTAAACAACTTCATAGGTCACCTGTATGTATCAATGAAGGGGTGTTTTCACAATGGTGATTTGCGCTCTGGGGCAAGTAATCAACAATGTGCTCAGTATAATAATCAACCCAATTCATTTTACGGTACGTTGTCCCTTTTTCCATCAATTAGTCAGATATGCTTTACAGGTTCCATCCTTCTCAAACTTTTCATGAGTGTTCGATTTTATAGCATGTCAGAATCCGGGGGGTGAAGTTTACCTTTGCCCTTACAACGCGACTGAGGGACAGCCACCTTACATCAGTAAGTCGTCTTTCTTTTTCATCATTCTTGAGCCATGTATTGATCATCTACCTTGGCCTTCTTGATTACCCTCGATAGCTTGTGCAGATTGTGTCAAGTCAGAAGACCAAGTGGCGCCTTCGGGAGGTCCAGGGAGAAGATAGCCAAAGTCATGTGCAACTGTATATATAGATATGTCTTTCAGAATCTTTTCATCGATTCCTTGGAAATGTAAAACATTCTTCATGTTTTGGGATGCAAGGTTTGATTTTCTACGACGAAAATTTTGGTTGATGTTCTGATGTGATTCTTTAGAGAAATGTATGAAAGACCATGTATTCAAATTCCAAACAAAAAGGGACATATCATACTTTGGCTCTGGAGGTCAAAACCAGCAACTCAACCGGAATGCCATCCCTTTTACTGGAATTTCACTCTTGCAAGTTGCTATCATATCTTGAGATCATGAAGCCCTTGAGTCACTCATACTCCACACTCGATAAATCCTTTAACGTTGCATCAGATCATGAGAATGAAGTTCAAGCAGATAGCATCGTGGCTTACTTGGTGGGTTCTCAAGAGATTTTAAGAGAGATACACATAACAGCTCATTCTGACAGTTATCATAAAACCTATCTCCCAACCCAACAAAAAGCATGCTTCATAAGGACTTTAGGTAGCCAAATTGAAGGGCACTTATCAGCTTTGATTCTTCAGGCTCAGCCAACCATTCTTGTAACATACCGTCCTAACAAAGAAACTAAGGCATTTTGTAGTTTTGTTCTCCCTGAAAGAGTTTGAGATCACGCAAAGTCTTAACGTGAGGAAGACTTTAAAGTGATCAGAACAAAACAACAATCTGCGGAGGAGATTGTAACACACAGAAGAGTTTAAGTTCAATAGGGAAGAGGGAACAATATGTTGTGAAGCTTGTACTATATAAGAGATACCCTAAAGAACTGAAAAACAAATCTATAATGCACATTTTAGAGATAAATTGTTCTACGCGTAATGCGCTTTACTGGATCACTTCGTGATCCTGATTCTAAAATTACATCCAAACCCCCGTTTCTGATATGCTGCTAGCAAAGTCTTATAGAAATAGCTTGAAGACTTTTGAATTTGTAACATCTATAACAGTATACCATCAGCTCCTAGGACTGATCCCATCATGGTAATTCTTGAAAACAAAATCAAATATGTCATCTCTCAAATCTCAAACAAATTGATATTTACATAGAATTACACACTGAATCTTTCTCATGTGAACCAAATATATGAAGACATCCTTGATTTCCTATGCGTCCATAATCATTATCACATGATGATCAAAAAAGACCTTCTCATCTCCTCACTCTATCAATCTTCACAATAAAAATTGATCAGACGTTCTCAAATCTTGACTCATCTTCAACAATTCACGATAATGTCGATTCATCTAAAAGATCCACCCACCCATACCCAACAAATCAGCAAAAATTCAATTCAAAAACAGGTTACCGATAATGATGATGATTATCTTTCAGCGGGTTCTTACCATCTCTTCGTAAACCCTACCACCTGTAACTAATTTCATCCATTTCATTGAAATCTCACACCAATTTATTGAATGTACGACTGATCTTAGATTATATAAATCTATAGATCTATCCCAACTTTTTCCTAAAATCCAATCAGCTTCATCTGATGGATAGGTTTCCTAATGATGATCAATCGACAAAAAAGTAAATCTTCAGTTCAAGTGACTAAACTGTACTTATCCTGATCAATCCAAAAAGATATAGATATAGCACTTACTAAATTCTGTTGCATCAAGATCAGTGCTGAATTACAATCTTTTATAGCGTTGTCATCTTGACCTGTTGAGATTTCAATTTCAATTAAGATACGTAGCCATCTTGAATGTAACTCTACATTCACTTTTCCTATCTTTTCGTATATCGATAAAACTTTCTAATGAATCAAACGTTCAATAAACGTTCAATATTTTTGTTATCTTCTTGCGAAATCCTAGACCACATATAATTATGGGAGTCATGAGAAACTGAAGACTCACCCTTAGGACCTGAGTTACAACTTGATGAATCGAAGAAAAATAAATTTCGAAAAGTTGATGAACCAGTACATCTTTAAATAATTGATGAGTTGTCCATAGACTTACCATCAATTGGAAAATTTGCATCATGAACTGTCACATCAGCAATAGTTTCCAACACACTGGTTGTGATATGCCCTTTAACGCCAGCCATCTCTTCTAAACTCTGTAATCAATGCCCCCCCAAAAATTAGATTCAGCAAAAAACCGCCTATCAAATCGAATGTTCATAAAGGATTGACAGACACTCAAGAATTCTGCAATCCTATTCCAATCTTGAATTTTCGAAAATCCTTCAAATTCCCAAACACATAAACATGATTCAATAATCAAAAGGTTTTGATTAGAATTAGTTTCAATTGAAATAATTTCAATTTCTTCACAAAGTGTTTTAACTTTTGAAATCAATTCGATTAAGTTTAAAAACCTTTCATGATATTTATCCTAAATTGCTTCCAATTTCAAGCATGTTAGCTTTTCTTGCGTTGCTCAGTTCTAGAATAGAGAAATCCAAACGGACCTGATCATTATCTTTAGATTCGCTTCCTAATGTATTATTAACCGTTCCAGCCAAATGTGCAAATCGACAATGTAGTTCGTGATGAATCATTTCACGACTTTCTTGCATTGTAACCGGAAGCTTTCGAGTTAAATTGATCAAATCACTCGTTAAATCAAAAAATCGTAAACTTAAAGAGTTTGGCCAAGTCGTGGATTTGCCGATACATGTGTTGAAGGCTAAATTAAAGTTCATGAGTGTGTTTATCAGCTTCTTGGATTGTTTCTTTGAACTTACTGAATACATAGAAATTGTACGACTATACCTGTCTTCCATAACCAAGTAGCGTCTTTGGCATTGATTTTTTCAGACCCGTCATTGTATCTCTGCTTTTCTAATATTCTCTGGGCTGTTGGATGTTTTGAGTTTTTGAAGAGAGATAAAAGAAGAAATTTAGATTATTTGATTTTGTAAACAATTATGATGAAAGAAGATTGGATGGACCTAGGCTATAATGCTCGAATGCCTTTTCGGCGTATTCCAAACTTTGAAGGGGTTAAGAATATGTATATATTCATCCTAAAGCATGGTTGCAACCAAAAATTACTTACTCATCTCCAGAACTGGTTTCAATCCTGGCAAGGTCCATGCGTATAAGCCACCTAAAATTCAAAGTAAATTCAAATCTTCTTCAGTAAACAAGATGATGATAGAGTCCAGGTAGACAGCTGACCGTAGTAAGATGATTGGATCCAAGCCTTCTATAGGAGAGCTCCTTGCGATAGAATCGCCCGAAATCAGCGATAACAATTCTTGAAAGATGAAATTCAATACCTCTTTGAGTCCTCTCTGATCAGCTTGTCGAGCAGCGAATATCATGGTTTGAGGTTTGAAATCGATGCAGCTCATCATTCTCTTGATCGATTCCATGGCTTGAAGTATAATCAAAGAGAAGGTAATGATGGAATTGAAACAAAATGAGGAGATCAGGTTATCAAGGTAGATACGATCAAAATTCTCTGACCTGTTTGTTCATTCCCTAAAGCAGTTTCAATCATGAAATGGATAAAGTTATAGCTAGCCGTCTCTTGAGCTTCAGAAGATAAACCGGACAACAATTTTCTCGCGGAATCATAGTCCCCAGCATTCATAAAACTCAAAGCTCCTTTCCTATCAAGAGATAACAAAAAAGTTGAATCAAATCTGTTCTTGTTTTTGTTCCCAGACCATTACTCTCACCTCGTCAGTTTCCCAAAGGTCAAATCATAAACAGTATGAAACATAGAGTGGGTTCCGATAGTAAACCACCTAGCAGCATTGATGAAATCTTTCGATTCATATGCTTTACTTCCAGAAGACCAGATTAAAGATTGAGTGATAAAAGCTGAATCTGAAGTCAAACGAAATTCGGAATTTTCTATTCATTTATTTTTTGTAAAATTTGATCTGATAAGTATTTCGTAAACTTTAGAAAGATTATGAGTGTCTTTTAGCTTACCCATCATTATTGCATCAGTTATTCTCTGTAGGAAATCTAACCTTTGATCCAAATTCCATGTTGAAGGTATAACACCTTTGTCGGATAGATTAAGATTCTTATAAGACTTTGTAAGATTTGCTCCTACAAATGAAACGATTGCATAAATTGAAGGTCCGCCTAAAGCTTGCTCTGCCGGATCTCTTCGTCCGACGCAAGCAATCAAGATTGATGCATAAACGTCCATTCGATAACTGCAATTCATTATCAATAATGTAGATTGGATTTTCACGGTGCTTCATAAATCATGATTTACTCACTTCTCATTCGAAATCTGATGTGACACAGAATGAAGAATCCCTAAGAGCTTCTTATCGAAGGGTTGCGTTTTCAACACCGCCGAAATAGCTAAAATAATGCGTGTGTTGTCAACGTTAGATTCAATACTGGTATCTATTTTAGTTATGGAAAATTCTATTGACCTGATTTCAGTTCCGGTCCGAATTCTTTTTGTTGTCCCAGTCTGCGAATTTTATGAAGCCACATTTCCTGATCAGGTTTCAATTTCTAAAGAATAAAGTAAATTAGTCCACCAGTACAAATATAAGCACCCAGGAAATATCATATCTTTATCTCACTAAAGCTTCATCAAATGCTCGATCACCTCGTTGACGTGTAACTTCAGCTTCTGAACCTTTTTGATCTTTCGAAATTTCAAAGTAGACAAACGCCAAAGCTTTTATAATCTTCAACCTTAAGTCATCATAAGAGATTCTTTCCAAAATTTGTCCTGGAATGAAACTCTTAGTACCCAATGATTCAATAGATTCTAATGCGAAAGTAAGCCATTGTGATGCTTGGAGATTCATAGATTTTTTGGAAGCCTTCGACTCTTCAATTTTATTATATCCAATTGATGATCGCAGCATCAGATGAGAGAAAGCATAGAGCTTTGAAATAATATTGATTGAATCTTGAAATCCTTTGGGCGAGCTTAACAAATTTGATTTATCAAGCGCTTGTCGAAGGTTAAACATCGTAGCAGTCTCATTACCTGTTGCCCAACTCTGTGAAAGATATACAATGTATGGTTAAAGGTGAAAAAGAAGAATCAAGTTTAAAATCCTCACATAATCAGCCTTGATAGCATAATAATTGATCAGAGTTCGAAGGTATTGATCACTTTCATGGCTAGTTTTCCAATTCTGGGACTCTTTTGCAAGTTTCTCCTCGCACTACATGTCCAAGCAAAAAATCAAACCAATCTTTGGATATTGATTTACTTTGTTTTGTTCAAAATGAGACGAATTCTTGATTGATGGTCAACAAACCTCACAAGCTATATCAATATTACTCGTAGCAGCTTTTAAATCGAATGATGGGAGTAGAGCTTTGACTGTCTTGGTCGTTACATCGATCAAGCGAAGCAGAACTATGAAGAGAAGGCGGCGAAACAACAATCAAATGTAGTTCATTAACCCAATGATAATAGACGTGGGACTTTTACCACTTGGTTCACTAGTGATTGGAGTACCTGCTTGAATAAGTACTGAGGCAAGCCGTTTCACTAACACAACGATCAACCATGATTGTGATAAATCTCACATGGATCGAAAATTTAATATTTTTTTCAGAAATGCTCACTAGATGAATATACCTTTTGGCATTCATGAGTCTTAAAATTGATCGGTTTATTAAATTGATTTTGATTAGGTAAGTTTTGAAAATGCAAAAAGTTTAAAGATTTAAAATAAATTTCTTTAAGCTGGAATTGATTTTTGAACTGTTCATCAATCTGTCTCTTGATTCGACTTGATTGATTCCATAATTCAACACCTCTTCTATCAAGTTGATCTTCCCATTCGATGATGGTTTTCAAGTTTTCATCGATCAAAAGTTCATTTGAATTGGTATTTTGGTTTTCCAATAGATTAAATCGTTTACGAACTTTGATAAATAGTTGATTGAGTTCTATTGAAGTGGAAATTAATGTTGCTAATTTATTTGAGATGGTTGATAGATTGTTTAGATTAGAATTGGATATGTTGAATGATAAAAGTTCATCTCGACTTTGGTTTAAGAGACTGATAAGTTTCATATGAGCCTCTTTAAGACTTTTGGATATTATCAACTTCTCAGTCATCCTTGTGTATCGGTGTTCTGCTGAGCTTGTTTACTTCTTCTCAAAAAAAGGTATCAAAGTTTATAGAATCAAACTGATCAGGTAAATTTCCTACATGGTTGTATGCGTTGACCGTCCAATCCTATCGAAATTTGGCGATCTTTTCGAAAGACGCGTGTACCCGTGCGGTCCTGTCCGCGAGTCTGAAGGACCCGGGCATCACACGACGGGGCCAGGTACGTTCTCGAATCAAGACGTGCATCTCGTGCATCCGTTTGAGATGTTAGAATGTAAACTCATGAAGACTTGCTCAACGGTCTACGGAGTTTGCTTCCAACGATGTCAAACAGAGAAGAAGAATGCTTAAATCAAACCACCAAAGTGCGTCTGTCGTTCCTATTGTATATCGAGTTATCAAAGCAACCATTTTGCGGTAAACTGAATCTTTCACAATTGAACGTTCGCAGATCGAACTGATAGCGGAATCAGACACGGATAAAATCGAATCAAACGAGGAATCACATGAGAATGAGGCCACGATGGTGGATAATCCAGCAACGCCGAGTGTTGATTTGAATCAGAATTCAAAGTGAGCTTCTCCGAAAAGCCTTTAACCAAAAATCATTTCAATAATATCCAAAGAAAACCCTTGCAAAAAAAACTACACTAAAGCATTGTTACTTTTTGTTTTTGAAACACCAGTCAAATGAATTTAAATCAAAATTCACAACCAACTTATCCATTACCTTTCAATGAATTGGTAGAATTGATCAATTCTGGTATAGAATTGAATGAATCTAATTTACCCGGTTATAAAACAATAGCAGATAGATTGAATCCTGAGAAACCTAGTCAACCAGGTTTGGCCAATCAATCTAATTCCGCTTTGAAGCCTTGGCAAATTCATCCACCTTGATCTTTATTCGTTTTAAGCAGTCTATCTTTTGAGCTGTCAAACATATATGTATTTGTATCAATGGAATCATGGCTTGAATTTGTGGGGTTTGTTGATTGTGTACGCCAGGGTCAAGAAATTGGATTAATGTATTTTTTTATTGTAAGTCAATATGCGGCCATTGTAGATTAAGGATGCCTTCTGATTGCAATACATTTAAGCGAACAATATGTTTGACATCTGATGCAATTGGTAGATTTTATTAAATGGATTTTTCAACATGGTTTTGCAAAAATGAAAATGAGAAATGAGAAATGAGAAATGTTGTACGATGCAAATAAGATACAATGCAAAGGAAATGGAAAACAGGGGAAATGAAGACCTCTTTCAAATCCAATCATCGAATTGGAACTGGATTGAAGGTAGAACTTGAAACAGAATTGGGTGAGATCATAAATTGCTCAAAAAATGAACCTAAAGAGGATCATAGAAAGAGGTAGAAAAAGTCAACCTGACAAGATTCTATGGGAGTGTGAATTGAAAAGAAAGACTTACTCAATGCAAGATGGTCATCTAAATCCAAGATTAATGAAACATGTTGGTCTGGTCTCACAACAAGCATACAACCTACATCTGGGTTGATACCGTATTTCTCATAAGCATGACCATGGCCTTCACGATAACTTGCTTCATCTGTGAAGCTGGATTAAAAAAAGCCGCCAATGCTATTAGTTCCGCAAGAAATCGATTTTGTTTTTAAAAATAGTAAGAAAAAGTTGCTTACATTTTCCTGAAAGAACCATATTTATATGGACCTTGAAGAGGCCTTAAGACTAGATGAAATTGACTCAATTCTAAGGCTTCTCTAGGTGAAGATACAATAGTGATACAATCGATAACTGAATCAGAGTCCTCCCTGATAGGAGTAAATCGTTGAATCGGGCTGATTTGGTCGTTAGCTAAAAAGTTGGATAGTCGGTCTAATTTGGTTTTACAAGCTTCATTTCCCAAAATATCACCTGGGAAGATCATGAGTTTCCATTTCGCGTCTGCTGGAATTAAAGCTAATGTATCGAACACATTGGCGTCTGCTAAACAAACTACTCGGCGTGATTGAAGTCTAGTTCCAATTGGTACGAGTTGAGCCAAGTCTGGTTTTGATTGGATGATTAGTTTGGAATCGTTTTCTTTGGTGATGAGTACATTCGATTCATAGTTGACAGTTGTACCACTCGCGAAGTATTTTCCTTTCTCTGAGATTTCACGGAAATCTTCCATGGAAATGCCATCTGGATCTTCTGTACCTTTTGCAGGTTTACCTGAGAATAAACTGGATAACTGATTGTCAAAGAATTTTTGGAGTCATTTCAACATTCTTTATATCGAGAACGAAAAAGTGTCACTGTTGACTTACTTTTTGATCAAATGTGATTAATTCTTGAGCAATTTTAGATCTTTCGAGTTCATAAGTTGCTAAAATCTTAGGATCAGCCTTCTTTTGTAAAACATGAGCCAATTTCCAAGCTAAGTTGTAGGTATCAGCCATCGATGTGCTGTAGCGCAAAGCAAGGGAATAGGTTAGTAAAAAAACAAGTCAAGTACCAAGGTTTCAATTTGTATGATGATGACTCACTTCATTCCTTGACCTGCCTTAGGTGAATGAGTGTGACAAGCATCTCCTGCTATGAAGACTCGATTGTTCCATTGCCAGGCATCGGCAAGTCGTTGTCCAACCTCATAGCAAGTGTACTGGACATTTGATAAAAATAAGAATAAGTACGAGGACAAAAGGGGTGATTCGCGCGGAAAGAATTTACCCATTCAACTTGAGGAACACTAATCATATATGGAGATAAAATCGAATTGGCAACTTGTAATAATTTTTCAGGAGTGATATCGCTTCGATTGGGCCTTTGACCATGAGCAGGCTGAGGTAATTGTACGTAAATTCTAACCATGTCGTCTTCACGTGGAACAGTCATCACAGAACCATTTTCAGCGGAATGCACAGCAGATACCGACCTGATATCAGGACTGTTTCAAGAGGAAGCGAGCAGTGAATATTGGTTAACCCTCAAGATTCCATAGTCTCATGTTGTGCAACTTCCGCTTACAAGTCTGAAACAGGAATTCCATCCATCACCCCCCAGAAGTAATTTAAGCTTTCACCGATTAATTTGAATCCTAGAGCACTCCGAGTCCAAGATCTAGCACCATCAGTACCAATAACAAATTTACATTGAATAGTTTCCAAACTTTCTTCCGCTGGCAAACCATTTGGGTTAGAATCAGCTTCGTCGTCAAATGCATTAGATCTGAAAAGGCCGTCTTGTGTAGAAGGTAAGAATTGGGCAGGTTTAGCTTCAGATTCTGATAGATGTCGTAAGGTCAATGTTATTTGATCTTCGTCTGCGTTAGATAAAGGCGAAGATGTGATAGGTGGTAAATGAATTGAATCAGGACAAATTCCTCTTTCTACCAACACTGAGTTCGGCTTTTCATCGGTATTGATCTGTTTGGATGACATTGACCAATTTCTGATGCTATCCATCAAATGTTTCTCAATTCGACCTTGATGTAAACAAGACGAAACAAAGTTTGAAAGGGTGGGTGGAGTCTGATTTTTCGAAAGTTCAGTGGAATAAATTAGGGTCTCGTTATTTGAATCTCTTAAAATTGTCAAATATTCATCCAACTTACAGCTGCACTTCTTACGGTTCTATTGATGACACCATTTTGGTTGGGTTCCCAATAGCAAAATTCACTATGTTCAATTAACTCGCTCATGATTTGACGACCCATTCCTAAAGCGTGAAAGATCTAAAACAAACAAAATAAGAAACATTGGTGATAAGTTTCAAGAGGATGGATTGGATTGGATTGTAGAAATCGTAAGTAAAGCATTCTCACTTCTATACTTCTAGGATTTAAACCATCGGCTTGACCTGTGTAAATCTAGAGGAAAAACACAGCGAATGATGAGTATGATGTTGGAGTTTGCGGAATAAAATGTTTTGGAGCTTTAAAATTACCTGTGTCGACCTTTTGTCGATTATTCTGATGTTATTGATACCATATTTTGTTAAACAAGCAGCGGCCATTAAGCCTGCTGGGCCCTGAATATATATGTATGATTAATAGTTTTATCAGTGCTATGAAATGGAATAGTGTGAAAATATTGAAAGTCAACCAACAGCTCCAATGATAAGTACGTCCACTTTCGAAACGTCGTCGGCAGAGTGGTTCATCGTAGAAGAATTCATACTTATTATGGTGCTTCTACAATTTTTAAAAATCTTAGATAGAATCCAAAAGTTATAAAAGAGGTAAGGAGTTTTATATAGCTAATTGTAAGTCAAATGATGATAGATCAACTAAAATCAAAAGATGATATTGGATCGAAAAGTAGAAGTAATCTTTTGGAAAAAACGGATGCAGAACGTGTGTGCCGAGGGAAGATGAAAAATTTCTGTCCACAAGATAGAATTCGTGCCATTTTTTTCCTTCAGCCTTTTTTTGAACTTCATTCGGGTGGAGACTTAATGAATCCGATTCGCCTGGTTAAGAAATCTCATCAGGAAAATCGATTTGTAGAAGTGGTCAAGCTAGCTAGTCGATTCGGAGTTATTCTGGTGTGACACCTTGGCAAATTCATTCTTGATTATTTTGCCATTTGATCATGATTTTTCCTCCAGATTCCCTCGACGCGTGTTACAAGACTCTCATGAAGCCCTTTCATGTTGTACGGTGCTGCCCGTGCTCGAAAGTTGAATTGAAGAATACTAAAACACTTGAAAATTTAGCAGAGCAAAATCCAAATTCGTGAACCTGATCGATATCTTGTCAAGAAACAGATGCTAGTCCTCCGAATATGCTTGCGTTGAGCTTATTCTGGAGCTGGTCGTCTTTCGAATACTTTTGAGTCCATATCGAACTAAAATTGGCTTAGAGCTTTAAAAGAACACTTCTCAGATTTGGAATTTGCGAAGCTGTTGGTGGCCATCAGCCAGCTTGATGCGGATTCCTGTCCCGGGGACCCCTTCATTTAACCTCATGACTATGAGTCGACCACGCAAGCTATGACTCAGCGCTAGGACAACCAATCAATGTCAATTTGTTGCTCTGCAGAACACGTATTGTAGACTCTTGACCGGTTCGTCAGAGGGAAACAGGCAATGTCTGACCAATCGAATGGATGGATTATCAGTCCGGCTTCCAAGGGTCGCACTACCGATGGGCCATCATCCGCAGGCCAATTCAAAATAACAAGTGCTCTTTTTTATCATCACAACGTCACATTTATGGAATATGAATGCACAACGTAGGTCGAAAGGAGCTGAAGCCGAACATAGGCGATCGATAGAGAACTTGTATGTAAGAAATAGAAACATACAAACGAGAAAGCTCAATACAATTCCAAGGCTGCAGAGACACCCTGAGACAAAACTACCATGAAAATTGTAGTACTATTAAATCGATTTGTTGACAACTGTGAAATATTTACAAAGAGCTCTTCAAGAAAAATTGACGAGTCAAGGGAACAAACCAAACGGTTTCGAATCTGATATAATGAAATAGTCTTTTCAGTTTGAATTCTGCATGAGGCGTCTACATATCAAAAACTAACAAGGATATCAAGAAAGAGAATTCAAAAGGATCATATAAAAGTGATATGAGCGGTAAGGAAGGAAACTTTGGACGATAGTATGGTCATCTGATTGGAATTGCATTGAATCTAGAGCTTGAAGGAGGATGAGGTGATATCATAAACTGGTCGAAAAAAGAACCTACAAAGAAAGAAGAACAGACAGGAGCGGAAAATCAATAAATGTTTGCCTCATAGTGTTGAATGCTGATGAAGAAATTAAACTTACTCAATTCAGCATGATCACCTAAATCTAAGATTAATGCAACATGCTGATCGGGTCTGATGACAAGCACACAACCTGAATTTGAATTTATACCATATTTCTCGTAAGCATGATCATGGCCATCATGATAGCTTTCATCATCTGTGAAGCTGATTAATCATCAATATCAAAACCATTAGTTTTTCACAAATAGACTGATTCATATCGAACTTTGGTCGTTACATACCATGAAAGTAAAAAACTTACATTTTCAAATAAGAGCCAAATCCATGTTGACCTTGAAGAGGCCTCAAGATTTGATGAAAGTGTTCTAATTCTAATGAGATTCTAGGTGAAGATGCAATAGTGATACAATCAAGAATTGAATCCGATTCATCCCCAACAGGAGTGAATCTTTTGATCGGGCTCTTTTGATCATCAGCTAAAAAGTTGGACAATTTCTCTAATTTAGCTTTGCAGTTTTCATTTCCTTGAATATCACCTGGAAAAATCAGAAGTTTCCATTTCCCATCTGCTGGAATCAACTCTAAGGTATCATAAACTTTTGCGTCTGCTAAACAAACTACTCGATGTGATTGAAGTCTAGTTCCTATTGAAATTTTTTTCGCTAAGTCTGGTTTTGATTTGATCTTGAGATTTGAGTCAGTCTGTTTCACAACGAGTAGATTGTTTTCGTAATTTACGGTAGTACCACTTGTGAAATATTTTCCTCTTTCTAAAATTTCATGAAATTCTTCTAATGATATTCCACTCTCATCTTCTTTATCTTTGGCCGGTTTTCCTGAAAATAAACTAGATAACTGATTTACATAACAAAAAAGACAATCAAAATCGTAGTAGGTTTTTTCAGACAGAGGTTGTCATGACTTACTTTTTGATCAAATATAATCAATTCACGTGCAATCTTTGACCTTTCAGTTTCATAAGTTTCCAAGATCTTCGGATGTGCCTTCTTTTGTAAAACATGGGCCAACTTCCAAGCTAGATTAAACGTGTCAGCCATGGAGGTGCTTTGGAAAAAAAGAAGGCAAGGGACTCGATCAGTAAAAGATCCAACTCAAAGATGATTTCTTGAAAGTTGACCGCATGATTCTGAGATGTGGACTTACTTCATTCCTTGACCTGCCTTGGGTGAATGGGTATGACAAGCATCTCCTGCAATGAAGACACGATTGTTCCACTGCCAAGAATCGGCAAGTCGTTGACCAATTTCGTAACAAGTATACTAAGGATTTGGATGAGAAAATCTGTAAGTATTTGTCGCAAATGCACCATTTCAATTAGACAACATACCCATTCAATTTTCGGTATACGAATGGTGTAAGGAGCTAAGATTGAATTGGCCACTTCTAATAACTTTTCGGGTGTGACATCATTTCGATTGGGCCTTTGACCTTCAGGAGGTTGAGGTAGTTGGATGTAAAGTCGAACCAAATCTTTCTCGCGCGGGATTATCATCACTGACCCATTTTCAGCAGAATGTACAGCGCATCTCATTCTAATGTCCGGACTGTTTTTGAGCAAAATCGATGAAACCCTCATTTAGTTGATGATCTAATTTTAACATTAGAGAACGTTCACTTACAAATTGGTAGCAGGAATTCCATCCAAAACACCCCAAAAATAATTCAAACTTTCACCAATCAATTTTAATCCTAAAGCATTCCTAGTCCAAGATCTGGCTCCATCAGTCCCAATAACGAATTTACATTGAATAGTTTCTAAGCTTTCTTTTATTGGTAAATCATTAAGCGTTGATCCTAAACTCGATTCTTCATCGTCAAAAACATTAGATCTAAAGAGACCATCGTTTGTAGAAGGTAAGAATTGGGCAGGTTGAGCTTCAGATTCTGACAAGTGTCGTAATGTTAATGTGATGTGGTCTTCATCTTCATCTGATAATGGCGAAGATGTAATTGGCGGTAATTCAATCGAATCTGGACAAACTGCTCTTTCTACAATCACTCTTTTTTGATTTTGATCATTTGATTGATTGGAAGAAATTGACCATTTTGATATCTTGTCTATCAAATGTTTCTCAATTCTACCTTGATGTAAACAAGATGAGCGAAATTTCGAAAGGCCGGGTAAAGTCTTGAAAAATTAAAATAATTAAACAATCGAAAATCAGAATCTACATCTTTGGCAATAATTGATATTTCTTCGTACTTACAGCTGGACTTCTTGACGCTCTTTTAATTTCGCCACTTTCATTTGGTTCCCAATAACAAACTTCACCAAATACATTTATTTCCCTTATAATTTCAGAACCCATACCCAGAGCATGAAAAATCTAAGAAAAATTAATCAAGAATGACCATGAGCAAGTTTTTCCGAGTCATTGTGTTCATTACCATACTCATTCAATGTGAAATACTCACTTCTAAACTTCTCGCATTCAATCCATCAGCTTGACCTGTATAAATCTAAAATATAAATAATTGAGGAAATTAATCATCGTTAGTATCTTATTTGAAGCTTGTGAAATAAATGATTTCGGAACTATCGAAAATACCTTTGTAGATCTTTTATCAACAATTCTGATATTGTTGATCCCATATTTAGTCAAGCAAGCAGCAGCCATCAAACCTGCTGGTCCCTATATATCAGAAATAAATAACTCAAGATTAAAAATGAAGCGAAAGGATTCGATTATGAAAAGTTTAGAATCAACTGACTGCTCCAATGATGAGCACATCCACTTTTGAAACATTGGAATCAGAGTTCATACTCGTGCAAGAAGTCATAATTATTGAGTCCTTCGGTTCGTTCTTTGTAAAAATGAAAAATGCGTTTGATAGAACTGGAAGATAAGAATCGTTAAAAGTTGAAAAAATTATAACAACACCCAATTAAAACGAACGAGTCGATGAGACGAAAAGGATCTCCTTAAACGTATAAGCAATGGTCGATACGATATGATTTTCTAAACTCTAATATTTGACTTTCAAGCTTATTTTATTCACTCGGTGGTCTACGTGCTCGAACCTGATGTTGTGAAAATGTGAAGTGGAGATGGTTATATATATGGGCGCTGGCCATATAGCACCGCCACTGGTATTGATAGTGACGGAAGTATTTTTGCGAATAAGAATTTGTTCAGCTTTGCTCAACTTTCAAGAATCGATCGAACGATTTCACATATTTCAAATCTTCAAGTGACCAATGCTGACTAATGATATCAAATTTTCTAGACTTAGAGTTGCTGAGAACTTGATGAACGGATTTGGAGTTAGAATTACATCCTTGCTAAACCTTGCTAAACACCCTCCGTTCTAAAACATCGATCACCAAGGCTTTCGTCGCTTGGAAAAAGTCTTTTGAAAGACCTCATCAGATTGGTTTACCTGAGCTTCACAGTTCAATTTATGTAGCCAAACTCCTCTTCTATCAACAGAGTGAACATCGACTTCATCAATCGGATTTTGTTTGTTTGATTGTCTCGTTCCAAGCTTTTCAACACGATCACACAGCCACTATGCATATCAAGCAAACATCCGTTCTCTGATCTTTGTTTAACAAAATTACTCCCAGCAAGTATGGAAGAGGGGATGCATTGAGATTGAATGTACCGTGGATGGTCGACGGAGTCCGAGAGCGACGGAGCCATAACACTACAAAAAACATGTACGGTACATCAACCTACAGCAACCTACCCGATCCGTGTGCACGCCGTACGGAAGTCATGTGATTTTCCCCGCATTCGGAATCAAAATTCCCCGCGGAAAATCAATTTTTTCTTGCAGTGTAAGATCACTGGAGATCTGGATTGCTGCGTGTGGTGCAAGAGACCGGGGATGAACTCCGAGTCTCCCATGAATCCTCACCCCTGTCGAACTGGCTGCTAGTCCCTTAGAGTCCGTTCCTGTCTTTCACAGGCTTTCACTCACATGATTTCAAATATATCTTTAGATTATGTTATACATATTTACAAAGATCTCAAATGTTTGCAAATATGTTTACAAATCATACTTACACTTGTATGTATTATTGGAATCAAATTGTTAATGGAAATAATCATCATAAAATATTATTACATAACAAATTATGTTGATGTTTCTTCATACATCTGACATAACCCATATATCATTTTATGGACAGCCTTTGGTATGGGTTTTGGTAGAGTATGTGCTATCACAATGGGCTTCTGGGCTAAAAAGTGAAAATGATGCACCAAAAAAGCATGGGTTAGGCCAGAGTATGTGTTACAAGGGGTATGAATTATATCAGAGTTGACTGTAGTTAGTGCCCTTGTCACACTGCAGGAATTATTATGTTTGAGACCCGATTGAGCAAAGTTGTGGTGTCTGAGTCCACAATAAGTCTCAATTTTTTGATTGGAACCTATTAAAGGCAAGGGGGGACCTTGTATTTTAATAGGTTTCAATCCAAATTTGAAACTTATTGTGAACTCTGTCACCACATTAAGTTTCACATATGATTTAACCTAATAGATGCCTGTGGTGTCACATAATTTAAAGTATTATCAGTCACTCTTGAAACCTAGAAATTGGTCTTGTATAGAGCTATGCTCTCTAACACCCTGGACCAGAACCCTTACACACTGTGAGGACAGTTTTTAATACCCAGACTCTCAGAGTGCCACCATATATGAGGGCATTCTGGGGTCCTTGAGGGGTAGTCATCTAAAAAAGTCCACTTTGAACTCCCACAGAGTTGAAATTCAGGTTTGACAGACCTATGTTTTTGATCAGCTGGTTTCAGCAGCCACTGTGGAGTTTTGGCCAAACCCACAGGCCAGGTCCAGGGTCTCATGGTAGTTTTTACCACGAGTAAGAGCATGCCCAGTGGTCCCCCAATTGTGCAGGCTCTTGACAAGGTGCAGGGTCAAATTGCAAAAGAAAACTCCAGCGGGCCTCACATAATCCGGGGTGAGACATTGAGAGTCTCCAGATTTTGAGAGGGGCCCTCAACATCTGCAAGCTCTAGGTGTCAAGCTGTCACCTGGTCACAGATCATCCATTGGATCCGGATGTTGGATGGAGCCTTGGAGCCATCCGGTGACCAGATAATCCGGCCGGTTCGGTAGTCAGGTGGAGCAGCAGAAAAAAACAGAGTTCCGCCAGATATCCGGCGGTTATTTCATCATTTGGAAGGCTTGTATTCATAGGATGTAGATAACAAAAAATAGCAAAAAGGAGAGGTGGATGAGAAAAATAATCACTATTCTTCATCGCCATCAAGCTCAATAAGGGCAGGAAGTTTCAAAGGACCAAAAATTTGGTGCCAGTCTTTTACACATAAAAGACTCTCAATGTCAGCCCTGAGTACATATACATGTACCCAAAACTAACTTGTAACGTCAAAAATATAATGTATAAATTAAATTACATGTACATACTGAGTTTAGACTATATGTAACATGTAATACAATGTACCAAAACACTCATTACATACACATGTACAAGCAGACGCAAAAAGTTTACGTCACCCCCTGGCCCCGACTAGTGTACTAACCGCACTAAAGAGAGCGCATCTATGTATGATCAGTGACTTGACCTCCTCAGACTTGAAGTTATAAAATAACCAGAAACCACTCCAACACCAACTGTGACGATTAAATTTATTTCATTACACACATGAAGACTCGTAATCTCAGACCTGATGAGCTGGGCCGTATAGCTGGTCTCCACGAGGGGGGTATGAGTGGAAGTAAGATAGCTAAACATTTGGGGCGTCCACGAAGTACAATATCTACGGTCATCCAGAGGTATAAGAGGACTCACAATCTCATACCAGTCAAATCTTCGGGAAGGCCACCAAAGCTTTCAGTTCAAGACATTCAGCGTGTGGAGGAAGAAATCAAAAGTGATCGACGTGCATCTGCTGCACATATAACCTCTAAATTGGATCTCGATGCTAGTCCAAGTCTCATCCGCTCAGTATTCAACAAACTCGGCTACCATTCCAGGGTCCCAGCTAGTAAACCTTTCCTCAAAGACGACCACATTCAGAGGCGGCTTGAATTTGCACGCCTCCATCAACATTGGACTGTCGCCGATTGGAAGAACATCATCTGGTCGGACGAGTCTTCGTTTGAGGTTGGCAAAGTCTCCGAGAAAATTCGAGTCTGGCGCAAGCCCACCAAAAAGTACCGTAATGAATGCTTAGTTCCAACTTTCAAGAGTGGTCGTACCTCTGTGATGATCTGGGGGGCTTTTTTAAACACCACCAAGCTCGATCTTGTCTTTATG
Organism: Melampsora larici-populina 98AG31; assembly: GCF_000204055.1. Classification (NCBI taxonomy): domain Eukaryota; kingdom Fungi; phylum Basidiomycota; class Pucciniomycetes; order Pucciniales; family Melampsoraceae; genus Melampsora; species Melampsora laricis-populina. Next base: position 533,957 of record NW_006768803.1, read on the forward strand.
GAGCCGGGAAAACGAACTGGGCCAGACTTTGTGGGACAAGTTTATGAAGGCAGCATCCAACCTTTTTTCACCTCTGGTATGAGCTCAGATGACATGACCTTGATGGAAGATGGTGCACCGGTCCATGGATGCAAAGTGGCGAAAGAGTGGCGGGAACATCATGGCATCTCAAAGATCAAATGGCCAGCCAACAGTCCCGATCTGAATCCGATCGAGAATGTCTGGCGTCTCATGAAGAAATCTATCTCACAGAATTATCATATCAAAACAGTAGCCAAGATGTGTATAGCTTTACAAAACGAGTGGGAATTTATCGGAGATGAAATTCTCAGCTCACTTGTTGAATCGATGCCTGACCGCATCCAGGCTGTGCTTCAGGCAGATGGTGGTCATACTCGATGGTGAAAAAAATGTATGTATTTTCAATTCAAACTGATCATCCTTCACCTCATACTTACACATCCAATATCTACCTAGGTTCCTTCTGATTTGCAACACATCACATCTTTATTCTTAGTGTCTGGCTAGCTTAGCTTACTATCATGCCCTCTTGGTCAACCGACTGAGATCGAGCATAATAAAATTGCCCATTATCCAATTTTTCCTCGTTGTGTGTATTCCATATCACATCCAATATCTACTTAGGTCCTTTTTGATTCTCAACACACTATATCTTTAGTTTTTAGTGGCTCGCTAGCTTAGATTACCGTGATCTCTTATTCCATTATCTTTGTTCGTCACCACCCATTTGAAACTCGCCTAACTCGGATCGGGTGTATCAAAATCATGATTTGCCCTTTTTCTCGTTGGATGTGTATGATTGTAGCATGTTTGCAACTTATCTTCATTGCAATGCTGAGCCCTGAGAGAGGTCAACCATGTAAAAAGAATGAATTGAGAGCTATCGACCTAAATCTGATGGTACCTTCAAAGTCAAATTCGCATTACATATGTTACACAGTACACTTGTCCGGTTAGTACACTAGTCGGGGCCAGGGGGTGACATAAACTTTTTGCGTCTGCTTGTACACTTAAAACAACATGTAATATGTAACAAAACACCATTTACACCTCATAACTCAGTGTCAAGAGTTAAAATGCTTATATTACATATTATACATAACATGTATATGTAATTAAGCATTACTAGTAATAATCATTAACATATATTAATGATCAACCCTGAACCAATGTAGTGATAATCACAAATATCACCACAGTTAGGTTTAGAGAGGAAGGTATATAAACCCCTCCTCTCTCAGCCTTCAGAGAATTTCCCCCAAGTTTTTTACTACACTATACTTTTAAAGATCCCCTTTAAAGTTATATAGAAGTATATAATCAAGAGTCTTATAATATATAAGACTAGTGATTCACTTCTCTACTTTAAAGAGTTTCCTGACTAGAAGTTAGTAGTACTCCTTCCTTCTGGATCCTCTACTTCCCCTAAGTAGATCTCTCAAAGTTGGTGACTTTAAGAACAACCCCAGGCTAGTGACCTTAAGAAGAACTCAGGTTGGTGACCGTAAGAATAACCCCAAGTTGGTGACTATAAGAACAACCAGAGTAGTGATCTTGACATCACTCTTCACCTTGCTACATTAGAAGGTTGAAGGGAAGCCTTGGATCCAGCTTCCTCCCAAGTATTAAATAATAATACATCAAATCTCCTTTTAAGGAGTCATCTAGCTGTAGTCTGCCAGGATTTATCCCAGCAGACTGCTAGTGTTTATACTTTCTGTTACTGTCTCTCTTTAATCCTAAGTGTAGCTACTACATATTTGATTAAAGAAGAGAAAATAACAAAAACCACCTCATTCCCATATCCAACTAGTGAGCATAGAGTACTCTTTGAGAGCACCAACCCTCACACTCAACATGTAGACATGAGAGGTTACTACGCTGAGGACCCAAGATTCTTTTGGTCTTGTTAAATTGCCCCTCGGACGGACAGCTAGTTGCCGGAATTGCCAGAAACTCCATGGCCATGTTGGCCAAACTGGGATAAATGGCTACTCGATCTTTCCAAAAGTTCAATACATGATGGTCACGGCTTTTGAGCTTATCGCCAAGGTATTGAGTGATCTCAGTCTGAATTGAATGCTGTTGTGAATCGTCTCGGGTGCCAAAGATTGCATCTTCAAAATATTGAGAAGTAGATGTTGCAGCAGTTGGTGATCTTTTGCTAGTAATGGATTTGGGAATTGGTGCATTGGTTTCAAATCTTATGGCCTCTAGTTCAAACATTGGCCTAAATACAGAAGTCCTGAGAAAGGGGGGTGTGCCAACTCATCACACTACATAACACAAACACAATATCACAACACACAACACTCATGAGCAAGGGGTGTGTGCCACGATCCACCTCATTACACGTAACAAAAACTTAGAACACATATCAAAACAAACACTCATCACTCATCACTCATCAAAACCCATAACAAAAAACACAAATCACATTCACACCAACTCTTGAACCCTTGGAATCAATGCTCAGCTCATCCTCATCCTCATCCTCATCCTCTCGTGTGTCCCTTTGATCCTGTAAGCGGATTGATCAAATGCAATCCTCAGCCCCCTTCCTCAATAACTGAATCTTCCTCTTTTCCCTTGGATCCTCATCAATTTGATTCAGCTCATGAAACCTTGTAAACCAATCATTTAACCAATCTCTAACAAACCAAATCCGATCTTCTTTCCCATTCCACCAACTAATTGGATCTGTCTTTAACAAACTTTCAATCCAGACCTTCCATAAGCCATCAAACGTTTCTGACCCAAACTCTTAAGAATCAAATCAAACAATTCATTAATCCTGTCATTCTGAATTCATTAGGACTTAGAATAAAAAAAAGTTGGTAGATTGATGCAATCCTAAGAAATGTTTTGAAACTTTAGATAATATCATGATTTATAAAGTTTAACAGTTTGATCATTTTAGTGGGTTCTTGTTTAGTAGGTTTTAATCGGGTTAAAGTATTGAGCTGGTGCTAGTGGTGGTGTAGGGTGGTGTATGGTGATTCAAAAGCTGATAAATTTGAGAGTGTGAACCAATGTGATTTGATTGAACGTGAGATAAAGATTAAAAGTTGGTTATATGGATTGGCATTGGTAGAATTCAGTTGATCATGAGAAGTTGAAGCACATTGAGAAGTCAAATGACACCCATTGAATTGGATTTCATTAAATTAACCAAATCCAACACACCTTCAAACTGATCTCTCAAAACTCTAGAATGAATCAAATCAGGTAACAAAGTCCATTTACCTAAAACCATTCCAGTCTTTTCATCAAAATCTTCAATCAATGCACCATGATATTGACCATCAAAATCCGAATCATTTCAATCAGATCTCATTGCTAATGAAGCCTCTTCTTCTTTGATTGAGTCCTCTTTCAAGACCACTGATCTTTTGTTTTCTCATTTTTGAAATCCAATCAAACCAAAACGTGAAGTGTGGAGTATGTTATATACTTGGGTGATGAGTCATTGTATATTGTGTTTGGGTTACATGTGTGTAATGAGGTGGACCGTGGAACCCCCCCCTTGCTTGTTGTGTGTTGTGTTTACGTGTAATGAGGTGGCACACCCCCCTCACTCATGTTGTGTGTTGTGTGTTGTGTGTTGTGTGTTGTGTACATATGTAATGAGGTGGCACACCCCCCTCACTCAGGGCTTCCGTACCTAAATTCTGACACATCAATGTCGTACTTGGAAAAGAGCAATGCTTGTTCCTTTTTTCAATCAAATGATGATCAGTACAAAGTTAAGGCAGAAAGAGTACAAATGTACTCACTTGGAAATAATGTAACTTGAGACGTGGATCCGGGATGGTGGCACAGACCGGTGCGGGTTTGGCAAGCACTTTCTTGAAGTAATCTTCAAGTTTAGCAATCATCTTGTTTGCAGCAGGCTTTAATTGATCAAAATCATATCTTCCAGACACCTATGTGTACAGCCATTCAGATTAGCAAATTTCAAAGTACATGTGAGTTTAACACAAAAGACTTACTGATTTGAGTCCTTGTAAGACTACAACGTAGATTGGAACAATTTGATGCATGGTTGGGAACTTTGACTTACAAAAAATCTCGGTTGCCTCACTGAGTGGTTCTAAAAAATCACACATTTGTTTGACATATTTCCACTCAGTAGGTGACAGAGCAAACTTTTGAAAATCTTGACCCTTGCAGAACTTGTCACAAGATTCTTGGAGTCAAAGAAGTCGTCAAAACATATGATAAGATGAGTTCCACCTTGTTGGAACATCAACAATCAGTCGATTTGGGGTGTTAGTAGGTTGTCTTTGAGCTGGCTCCACGTGGTCAATAGTTGGATCTTTCAACATATAGTCAACAGCCTCGTTCTCAGCAGCATCTTGCTCTGCAGCGGGAAGAGAATTGGTAGCACCCAAATTGTTAGTAGCAGGGGTGGAAGTACCCGCTGTGTTGGCAGAAGCGTTGGTGGAAGTGTTTGAGGAAGCTGCAGAAGCCATCACCAGATCAAAGTCACGTCTCATCTTGACAATGTTGGCAAAAGCTTGAGCACATTGAGGGCTATACCGGTGTAGAACTCCTACGCAGTGTAGCGTAGGCTGAGCCGGAGAAGGTAAGAATCACCACTCGTAAGAGCGGATGAAACTACGGTGCTTTTACGCTGCCTTCAACCTTAATTTTGTTGCAGTTTGAAAAGAACTAGAACAACTCTTAACAATTTTCTATCCCCACAAATTCCTCCTGTAACACAAATTTAAGATTTTCAAAGGCTCCGCAAAGTTTGGCGGACTCCGATGATACCACACTCGACTCTACACGACGTTGTGATGCGAAGTTATGTGAATTTTGAATCTTAGAGATTTTATGGCGAAGTGTAATAAATTACACACAGGTCCGGTCTATGTAGCCCGGAACCCGTTCGACCCGGCCTCGACTTGGATCAAGAGGCGGGTTTGTCGCTGAATTCCGGTTTCGACGCCCTCACGACTGAATTTCGACACAGCTCAGCAGCTAATAAAACAACCGACAAAAAAAAAGAAACCAAGCCACAAGACTTCGCTTTTAAATGCTAACACACAAAACAATCGATTAACTAGGTACGTTCTCTTCCTTTTCTAACTCTTTCTGTTTATGCGATTAACTAACTAAACAAACTCTTGCTTTTGATTTCTAACTTCAAGATAGAACCCTTACACACCAACACTCATTCGATCTCAAGCCACACAATAATACTTTTAAGATACTCGATCACACTTTTAGATGCACACAATAACACTCAGACACGAACACTACACAAAAACACGAACACCCCCATACGATGATTCCCTTTTTCTTTCAAAAACAGCTCCCCTTATATACCCTTCAACGCTCCATCCTCCGACCGATTCCTCCTCTACTTTGCTCCTAGCTCATCCGACCGATTCTCTTGGCTCCTCCCACACTAAAACTTCAACTCGACTCGATTCTTTCCTTTTCTTTTTCTCAGGTATGTCTTATTTCTTTCTATCTTTTCTTTCTCTATTCTTTTTCTTTCTTATTGTTTACTAACTGGTGTCTAATCTCCTTCCTGTTCTTTCATCCTTCTCTAGCTTCGCTTCGACTTCGATCTTTTATTTCAGTTCCTTAGGTTCGATCTTCTCTTCTTCTCAGGTATGTCTTATTCTCTTTCCATCTTTCTTTCTCTTCTCTCTTGTTGTTCACTCTAACTTATCCCTTTCTTTCTATTGTTCTTTCTTCTAGTCCTCGTTCGATTTTGGTAGCTCAATCCCTAGTTTAAAATTTTTTTCTCTGATCGATATCTTTCGAGTCTATCTTGTTCTTTCGATTTGTACCCTTTGATAGGTGAGTTTCTTCCTTCTCTCCGCCCGAGTCCTCTTTTGCAGTCCCTGACTAATCTTCCTCTTTCTAATTTTCGATTTTCCTCTTTACCTTCTATTGTTTCTTATACTTTATTTTATTTAATTCTCTTGTCTTGTATTCTTTTAGTCTTTTATAGTTGTTTTTGAAATAAAGAAATGAATTAAATTGAATTAAAATGCATTGAAAAGTGAGATGAGATGCTTGCGAGTAAAAAATTAATATGAGCCCATTAAAAAAAGTCTACGCTAAAAAAGATGCGTATAAAGAGAGGATGAGTTTGGAGCGTATATTCTGCTTTCCACACCGGGTACACGCCATTAGGCCATGGCAGAGGTTGTAAATAGTCTTGAGATTGACTTGAGTCACATTGGGTGGGTCGACAAGAGTATGTATGTTTGATGTTGGTTCAGCCTTGTCCTTGTTGTTTTCAATGATTTCACCAAATACCTTTAAGCCTTCTTTCGCAGCAAGGTTGATTACGTGAGCTACACACCCATGAAACTGGGTCTTATGATCAAAGTTCATTCCTTCTGTTGATCCAATCACTCAACCAATTGCTGTGTTTGTACTGATGTTGTCTGCGGTCATTGCACTCAACTTTCTTGTTAGATTGTATTTCTTCAAATAGTTGAGGATGATGCTAGCAAAGTTGTTGGCATTGTGTGCACCTGGAAGATCACATCAGTCTCTTTGGAAGAGTTGAATTAACAAGCGATGAAGCAATGGAACTAACCTTTGATTTCAGCAATACCTAAAGTGATATCCATGAGATCCCAGTTGTTATTGATAAAGTGACCGGTGAGAGACATAAACGGGACATTGTTTGGCAATGTCCAAGCATCTTGAGTGATTGCAATTGATTTTCAAGGTCCAAAGTGAAGCTTTTTAATGAATTCCTCATAGTGATAGTAAATGCAGCGCATATGATTAGCGGTTGCCGTCCGTTTGACAAGCATACCGGCTGTGTGAGGGCTACATAGTTGCAAGAGTCTTTGAAACAATGGTTTTTTGACAATTGAGAACGGGAGATCATAATCGGCTATAAAATAACACATGTGTGTCTTGAGGGTGGCGATGTTGAGTTTATTCTATCAAATGAGATTGTAAAACAAGGATTTTGTGAGCACGTGTAATTTATTGATGTATTGAATATCCTTTCAAAAAATGAAAGGACTCGCTGTGTGACCTGTTTTGGCCTTCTTGAAAGCTCCAACAATGGTCCCTTCATGATCAGATAAAATTCCATCACACATACCATGTTTGATTTCAAGGTGGTTCTTCATGGATGATGTACTACCCCTCGTATCACAGGTCAACTCCTTCCCACATTCTTTTCCATTGGCCACTACAAATTGACACTTGTTTTTTTCTGAATCAGTTAGCTTAACAAAATACTTCCAAACCCAGCTTATACGAGCAGTTGCAGTTGAAGAAGTATCCCCGAGATTGGAATTTTTGGCTTGGGAGGCGGTGTCAGTAGTGGTACCTGGGGCTGAAGACATTGTGAATTGTTGATTTGAGTTTTATTCAATTGTGATTGAGCGGTGATAGACCAATGAATGATTTTTTTCAGATAAACTATAATAAGATTTATAATAAGATTTTATTTGGTGACTCAAAGAAAAACAATAAGACCATCCAAAAATGACCCGGACCGGTCAAGAAAGCCTTGGGTAGGCATAGAGCTGGGCTCAATTTCAGCTGAGCGTGATTTTTTTTTGGCCGAGCGTGATTTTGTTGGCCTGAACACCGGATATCCGGTTTGGTTGGCGGATTTGGTATTTTAACAGAAAAAAACCGGCCAGAGAAAAACCGGCCGGGTTTTTTTCCACAATAGCCAACTGTTCGGTTGGCGGAATGGGCTCATATCACCGGATAGTTGCCGGGTGACAGCTTGATCTAGGTGGGCTCTTGACATCACGTGCCACTGCTTCCACATGACCAATACAGAACACCTGTACAGCCAACCTTTGTGAAAACAAATGTATTGCTCCTCTATTATCCTTGTTCAAGCATATTTGATTCACTCAACCAAGTATTGACCCCCACTCTAGGTACACCACTGTGTGAGGTGTTTTTTTACCCCCTACATCCCAAAATAATGATTGGGGGTCTGTTTCAGACCTCACACAATTGGGGGACCACTGGAGATGCTCTAAGGGCACATATTTGTGGGCTGCTGTTGCATATGTTTGTGGCATACAGAGGGACCTACACTGGCCACTTAACGTACTTTTAGCCATGCAGTATGGTGATTCAATTCAAGCTAAAATCCAAGCTCAAGGAGCAAGATGTACATGTGTATGTCAGTAATTCATCCATACATGTGTATGGTAGGACCTACATAAGGCAGTTTAGTCTAAGGAGGGAAAAGCCATGACTTGAGGGTGCTTAGCATGCTGTAAACTCACGCTTCAACAATGTGACAAATTGTCACTCAGATTCTGTGTATGCACTCTGCAAGTCTGAGTAATACACTGCATACTCAGACTCAAGTAACAGAGCTTTCCTCACAGTGGTTGCCCATACATAGCTCTAAGAGGGTCTTACAATTATCATCATGTCCTTGTGGCAGTCTCTTGACAATGAGCGCACACGGACTGCTTTTGAGGCACAAAGTCAACTCGTGTGCGCACATTGACGGGCAAACACCACAGGGACACGGTGTATGGTATACAAATATTGTTCAGAAAATTTCCAGAAGATTTTTTCCAGAACACCAGAACCCTTCTGGTGTTTGGTGTTCTGGAAAACATAAATTCCTGTGAGCTAGGTTCCACTTTGTGCCGCAGTCATGTACTCAGGATTCTGGCATTCTGGACTGCTGGGGCGTTCAAACTTCCAGAACAACAAAAGGCCAGATACCACTATAATTTTTCTTTCTGAAATTCTGGGAAAAATTATCTGGAAATCTTCAGAACAATAATGCACAATCGCAGACTAGCACCGCCCAAAGGCTGGCCAGGACTACAAAAACCAGAAAAAAAACGGCAAAAACCAAACTTAAAGGCACAATTGGGCAGAATCTGAGCAAGCTGTTATAATGTCATAAATTTTGACTCTGTGGGAGTTCAAGGTGAAGTTTTCTAGATTACTACCCCTTATGGGGGCATTCCAGGGTCCTGGCTGCAATCAAATCCCTTTGGATCATCCAGACAGATTTGTACCAGTCTAGGAGCAAAATCTTTAACAATTTCCAATAGCGACCATCACAGAAAGATACAAGTTCACTAGCACATCATTTCTCACAACCATGAAAGTTATCCTCAAATATATGTCAAATATTCTTGAATGTGGTCTTCAAAACAACTAACACATATGTGACCAAATACCAAGCCAAGCATTGCCAACATAGATTCTTTGGGTTGAGAAATCAAAGGCATCATTGGAGGCAAATCCTGACAGACTTCATCCAAGGTTGTGATCTGAGGTATTCTTTTGCACTAAGAATTACCTTGGATTAGAAACTTAGAAAGGTCACATCCAAGGGTTGGTATTGGAGGAGTGAAGTCAAGGTGGGGTTGCTCAGTGTTGTCCTATGTTGGCACAGGCAGCCCCAAGTCCAGGTCAGAGACTCACTCTGGGTGCTACAAGGGGCTAAACACATCTCCTTGTCCTGTTGGTCATGTCTGTGATTTGACTGAATTCCACCTCAACAAAACACAGCACATGTTTGGGATGAGCAGCTCAAGATTTGGTATCAATTAGGGCCAAGAGCTTTTGTGTAGCTTTTCAAGTAACACAGGAAATTCAAGGTCCAATGATGATCAAAACAGGATGATAATATAACAGGACCTAACTAAATTACTTTTTCTCTTAACATGCTATTGCCATGACATTCCACACCATGTGTATGCCCTATATGTACCCAAGTATACAAGAGTGATATATTTGTTGGAAAATAAATTAGCAAAAACCAGCACAAGATTAGCTTAACAAAGCCCATCTATGCAGACCCATATGGCAGCTGTGAAATTGTGATCTGCAGCACACATTGCAATTGAAATAATTTGTTCAATGACCATGTGCCATACTTTTGAACCAGAGTCATTGATTTGAAGATTCACTTTAGGCAAGTATCAGTGGAGCTCTTTACATGAAATTATAATACCCAAAGCCACATATGTACAAATATATAGTTTTCATATATACTGTCTTTGGCAAACAAAAACAAATATACTTTTGGTCTTGTTTTCCCTGCACATACTTACTTTTTGACTTCTTCAGAATCCTGCAATCTTGGGTTTCCAAAAACTAGGCAGGGTCAGACAAAGTAAGATCCTTCCGGCTGCCTTTCATCTTTTTCATCAACGCACTAACAACCCCACTGCACGTCAGCAACTTCAACAGAATTCCCTCGTTTAATGTTTGATTCATATCATCTAAGAATCCAACAATTAAAATTTGGCAAAGATGATTGGGTTTGAACTGATTGATTGGGACAAAGGACTGGTATGTAAGTGAGTAATAGCGATACCAATGGGAAAAGTAGGCATGGGGTCCTCAAAGCCACAGATTTTTGGGTAAGATTTAAGTTAGTTTTTGCCCGCCCAAAACAATCAAGACTCTAGGCTTAAAAACAGTCATAATCTGCCTTTCAACTTTCAGTACCGCTAATGTATAGCAATCTGCAATCTTGGAATTTTCCCAGAGTCTGGGAAGCAGAGTTGAGAATCTTTCTGATGGCGGATACGGCACACCTGGGGCCGGGGCACACCACTTGGGCACAGACTTTGGAGTGGCACGATCAGGCTGCATAATCTGGCGGCTTGAGGTAGACTGGCTTGTTGTTTGTGCAGGGCGCACATAGGCGGCGCGGAATGCGCGCATGTGCATGTCAAACAAGCCTCATGATACAATCGACATTCGTCATTTGATTTGATTTCCAATTGCATTTAGCTGTCTTCGCCGAATAACACTTCTATCAATCCAATATTATCATCGTCAAGCAATCATGTCTCAACCAAATGATGATATCAAAAAGCAAAATACTCCCAATGAAACCGAACCATTGTTACGTGAGTTGAATTTATAAAGTCAATATCAAAGAATTCCTTATCTCTTCAACTTATCTTTTACTCCTTTCTTAGCTCAACCTGGTCCATCTCAATCTCAATCTCAAGCTCAACCTGTTCAAGATAGGCCTAAGACTGTAAGACATCATCGTAGAACTTTATCCGGTCGATCAGTTAGATCTGGTCATTTCCAATTTGGGTTAGTTCAACTTCTTTATTCTCTGAAAGACTCTTTATTGATAAGACCCTTATACTTCTTTAAAATCTTACTATAACAGTCCTAGTTATCATCCGAATATCTATCCCGCTGTCAATGATCCATTTACTAGACAATCTAAGAGAGCCGCCGATGCTCGTGCTCGCTCAAGGTTTGTGTCAAAGTATTTGAATTGAAAGTCATCAAGTTTCGTTCTTATGATGAATTCTTCTAATCGATTGATCAACAAACCCAAAGGTTCTTTAAAGCTCTTTTGTTAGGTGTAGGGTTATGGATTGTGATCGGATTGGTACTTGGATGGACTAGTTGGCAAGAATCAGGTTGGGGAGATGGAAACAATCGAGTTGAGTGATTTCTTTCGAATTCTTACATTGATTTTGTTGTTAATTGATTTCAAACCTTTGTTCATTTTGCTTCAAAGTTGAATTATGGAGCTAAACCTGAAATCCCCAAACAAGAAGGAAATGTAGTCCAATGTGCAAGTTTTGAAAAAGAAACTAATTTAGGAAACAAGATTAAATCTAAGAGTGAATTTATGATTTCTTTGAAAGAAGATAGTCATTTTTTTATTCATAGTAAAGGTAGTTTTGCGAAAGGTAGAATTTCGATTGGAATCTCAGATTCCAATGAATCCAAGAAAGTCAAAGTTGAAGTTTTAGCACTTTACAATGATGAAGCTTTAATCGATTTAATGAATGTTTGTGAAGTGATTGGTCATGAAGGTGATCATCATAAAGCTGGTTTAGCCATTTATGTGAGTCGAAGTTATTGGATTGGATGAGATGGGATTGGTTCATAAGCTTGACTGATCCATGTTGCTTCTCTTGAATTTCTTTGCGGCATAATAGACACCTTCACCGGAAGTAGGACCCTACCCAGAATCAGATCTTGAATTCAGACTTAACATCGTTTTACCCAGATCGTTAAAGTCTCTTTATACTTTTGAAATCAGAGGTGATCTATTTACAATCAAAACGGATGATCTTAGTTCTATTGATATCACTCGATTAGATCTTGGTACGACTGTCGGTTCCATTACGCTTTCAAACATTTTGAGTCACATAGTTCGAATCAGAACTAAGAATGGAGATGTAGAAGGTTCTTTCAATGTTAGTAAAACATTGAGTTTGGCTACTACCAATGGTGCTATCAACGCAGAGGTAAGCTTATCCTTTTTGACCTTTCTATGCCTCTCTTTACCTTTCTTTACTTCTCTTTACCTCTCTTTACCTCTCTTTACCTTTCTTTACCTCTCTTTACCTCTCTTTACCTCTCTTTACGTCTCTTTACCTGTCTTCGACCGTAGCTTATCAAATACGGTTTTCTGTAGATCGGTCTCTTTCCACCGTCTGAAGAAGATTCTGAATTACCTCAATTACCACCGAACCCACCATCGAAAGCTTCATCACCTGACAATTATACTTCAGTTCATGCTACTACTACCAATGGAGCCGTGATTTTGAAATATACTCATCATCCTGTTGATCAAACTCTTTATAGTTTTGTTTCATCTACTAATGGAAAAGCCGAAGTTCAACATCCCCCAGCTTTCGAGGTCTGTTCCAGATTTATCTTTTCTCTGTTTACAAATTGTAGCGATTGAACGTATATTTTTCTTGGGTGGGCTGTGTCACTTTGCAGGGACAATTTGAAGCTGAAACAGTTTGGGGATCAGCGACTGTTGAAGGACCGCACAGCAAGAAAGATCCAAAAGAAGGTGGGCATAGGATCAGGAAGAAGATCGTCAGATCTGATCGTGACGAACTTGGTTATCGTCATATCTCAGGTTGTGAGTTTCGATTTTATTTGTCATGATCTTTGGGACGTTACACTCAGCTGCAACTTTTTTCGTTCTGAATAGCTGTTTGGTGGGACGAAGGCGATGGAGAAGAGGATAAAAAAGGAAAAGGAGAGAGTTTGGTGAAAACTACACTTGGATCTGCTAAGATTGTATTTAAATGAAATTGATCAGCAACGTCAATTTATTGGTTTGAACATTGTTTTTTGGTTTATTAAAAAAATTCTTTTTCAATGGTGTGATAAAAAAAACTCCCTTTTCTCTATTTGTCTCCCTCTCTCTTTCAAGTTATATTCTATGATCTTTTTTCTTTTATTACTGCATCTCTGTTTTTTTAAGTGAAGGTTGACTTTTTGTTGGTGTCTATCCGTCTTTTGACCAGTGTTGTTAATTTTTGTCACTGGCAAAAGAAGATACAAGATTCTATCAAGATTTGGTTTTGGTTTTGATCATTGAATCATTTGTATCATTTCTGATTATTATGAATTTATGATTTATTTTTGAAGGTTCTCTTAATGAAGAATTAATCATAAGTTTTGAGAAAAGTACATGTTGAGCATAAAGATTGTTCAAAAGTTCATTTTGCTTGGTTATCTTTCTAATTCCAAGATACAGTCAAATGAGTTTGTCAAGATTGAACCTAAATCATCAGTTATATTATGATAGCTGTTATGAGTAATTTGTAATGCACACAGGTATGTATCAAGCTATGGTACTTTGCTTTTTATTTATGTTTTTGATAACAGCAAGAAACTAAAAAAATTGCTCAGAGATTACATTATGAAAAATCAACTCAGTACATTCAACCACAAGGAGCTGGTAGACCATTTGCCTCTTGGGACCTCAGGTATCTGATTTTTTTCATCTTTTTTATGAGAGAAGGTTGTAAGGTTAAGCACGAAAAGTATATGCATTCTCTTGAATTAAATGATCAGATCAATTATGAAAGAACTTCCCTGAAAGGAAAGTCAATGTACTATCAAGTGTTTTTCCAAATGTATTCTCCACAGCTGTGAATACTTTATCAAGTACATCAACACCAACAGCCTTAGCTTTCACTAATGCATTCTGTGCCCATTGGTTTCCATGATTCATAGCTATAATTACCCATGCTTTTGCGTCATTTGATGACATGGGTATCCATTCTGTTTTGAAATTCTGCAATCTTGTGATCAGTCCTTGTCTTATATTTTGTGATGTGATTCCCTGTTGATTTGCATGAGGTATGTTTGAGACTAAGGAGTTTGTCAACCTCTGGGTTGGTGTTTCTTTCTTTGGGGGAATCCTCTTTGGGACTTCCAAGATTTCTGTAGTTTGTGTTCTTGGATTCCTTTCACCTGTGCGATGGGTTTCACTTCCTTCATTGATCTCTATAATCTCACCTGTAGAAGCTTAATGATTAGAAATCTCATTGAAATACTCATAGACTTAATTGCATCAAAAATACCTACTTGTTGTATGTCCTCGTGCATTTGAAGGAGTTGTATCCCAGTTGGCTGATTGAATGGGGGTCCCTTTGCAGATGAGAGGATTGATGTCAGTATGCTTGAAAGGATACCATTTCCAGGTTGAACTTGAACCAGTTGACATCTAATCTATGAGTGATGCAGAATTCCAAGGAGATTCTGAACACCTTGTATCCTTGTATCTGGGATTTTCTTGTAACAAAACAAATTGCATTAAGGCCATTACCTTCAATGATCATTACGCTTTTCCCTGTAGTTATTGAAGGATTGAATATCATTTGAATATTAAATCAATCCCATTAGATAAGCCAAACAATAATCTCATGAGACTAGGGAGTAGAGACTACACACTTTTCCTTGGTCCTTGCTGTTTGGAACTGCTTTGATCTTTTGGTAATAGATTTTAGAGGAATCATTAGTTGATTGGGTAATTCTGGATGAAATTATGAGAAATATAATCAACTAACCATCTGTGCTCTTGGCTGATGGATAAGATCCAAATAAAAAATATCATCAGCTGGGTAATATGAATCCCATCTGAAGTTTCCAGTATGGCTTGCCTCCTACAGAGTCTTCATTATCCAGTATTATTAACATACGGTACCCATTCGCCCCATGGACAACATGAAGTGAGAATGTTTGCACCAAAGGGGACTTACTCATCTTAGCTTTCAGTTTTGATACCAACTCTTTTACATTTGGTTGAATTATGTCGATTCTGAGGTAAAATTATGAACCTGAACTATGAAAAGATATGGTCTACTTACTCTGTGTTGTTTCAGACAGCATGACTTGTCCTTTTTCTTTGAAGTCTTTTCCTTTTTCTTTCAAGTGTCCTAAGAAACTGGTACTCAACTTTCCATCAATATGACAAGTAATAAACAAGATACTAACTCGTTATGATCCTTGCTCGATCATTAATCGATCGTCCTTCCTCATCGTGAACAA
The DNA here is from genome assembly GCF_000204055.1 of Melampsora larici-populina 98AG31. Taxonomy (NCBI): domain Eukaryota; kingdom Fungi; phylum Basidiomycota; class Pucciniomycetes; order Pucciniales; family Melampsoraceae; genus Melampsora; species Melampsora laricis-populina. Next base: position 549,257 of record NW_006768803.1, read on the forward strand.
GGTCGTTCAATTTGGTACTCGCTTTCGTCCCAAGTGCCACAGCTCATCTTTAGCCAACAAGATAACTCCTTGAAAGCTACTTCTTCAAGAAGACTTTCTCCTCAAACAAAGATAATGAACTCACCTTTACCAACCATCGCTTTCATCTGGTCTCTTTTTCTAGGGTTGACTGGTTCCGTCCTTGCTTCGTAAGCCTCTTGTTGGTTATGGAGGTTGTTCAATCGGGTTTCTATTTTTTTTCCAGCTGCAATAACACACCTTTAGCTGTCTACTTAGAAATTCCACCAAAGCTGGAACTCGAGTACGATGTTTTTCCCAGATGAAAGGTATGCACTCACTTTGCCGAAGTTTCTCTTTGATCTTGTCCCTTTTTCTAGGTTTCACTTGTTCTACCCCTGCTTCAAAAGTCTCTGGTTTCTTATGGATGGCCCCATTTGTTGTACCCATGCCATGCAACTCTTTTGTGAATCCGACCGCTTCCTGTCCACGATGAATGGTATCACTGGCATCCATATCCTCTGCATTGTGCATAGGTCTCGCAACCAAGATGGACACTTGGAAGAGAAACAAAAGTTTCAAAAGTTTCATTAGTCGATGATTGAAACTGTCGTTTGAGAAATTTTTGTGCCGTGTAGATTAATGATTAAGTATGTGAATCTATATATGTTTTCCGTAGATATCTGTTGTTCTCTGATGGATTCAAGCACAAGGATTTGGTTTGCTCTGATACGATATGATTTGGAGTTACAATTTTGAGCATATAGCAAATGAAAGCTTTGCTTGACTCATTCTATGTGACATGTGTTAAACCCAGTCGCAATCATCGCAGTCATACAAGTGGTGAAATTTGTCGACTGTACCTCCCGTTGCTTTCGCTGATACTGACAGTAATGCTGCCGCGCTGCCACATTGTTGTGATATTGATTCTACGGGAGTTACTATGCACATACTATGCTCTGTCAACAAGTTCATAGGCAAGACCAGACTGCGAAGGATCCCTTGGTCATCGTCTGCGTGCCTAGCTTAATTTTTTTTATTTTTTTACTGCGCCAAATGTATCCTGACTCGTTCAAAATCAGGCAACACAGACGTTCGTCACGGTCGTCGCTGCTTTGGTTTCCTCAATTGCACACCTTGAGCACAACCATTCAACAAGCCTTATTACATCGCCTCTATTCCCGATGCTGCAAGACGTTCCAACACGCCCTATTACATAGATTCTATCTGAGTGTTTGTGAAAAATTTCTGATTTAGTCATGGTGTTCTTTTGTTATAGTGAACGATCCTTTGGCATCGCTCGCTTGCTTTGAATCAGGGAAAATTATGAGACAACTCATGATGATTATCATGATGATTAAATCATCGAGTTCTTCAAAAACTGGACGAGCTTTCTTCTCTTGTTGTCGCAAGTCAATTGAACGATCAAAGTTGATTGCTGATCTCATTGTACACTTCAGCTTCAAATCCGGTACTTCTCTTTCCACTCAGATGGAGTTTGACTGACAATGATTCAACTCACATTGTGCATTGTTCAGTAGTTTCACATGCATCAATCACCTTTTGATATTCCCTCAGAATGATGAAGCAAATAAATTTGTTTCACCTTGCGTGTAGAGATTGAACGGACATATCTTAGACCAAAATGTTTGTAGATTTCAGAATGTTAGGATTGTTCACAAGCAAAGACCCGATAATTTTGATCGAATGATTTGAATAGAGGTAAACAGTTGAAAAGATGGCCGCCATACAACATGAGGATCCTTATGAAAACGAGCCGTATATAAATAATGCTTGAGCTAGAAGCGAGAGAGGTGGATCAAGTTGGATCATGAATGTGATTGTTGATATCAATTGTTTCAATAAACTCCACAAGAGATGAATAAAAGAAATCGTCTAGTTTTCAAAAAACATCGTTTGTTCCGGATTGGCGACAAGGTCTTTCCAAAGACTGATAACCCAAGCTTTGTTCAAGTTAATCGTCAGGCGAGTCTAAAGCTTGCGTTGAATGGTGCTGATCGAGTAGCGACTGTAGGTGTTCATTGGAGCAAACCAAAGCGGTGACGAAATTCCTTGTGGACTGATTTCGAATGGTTCAGGATACATTTGCGGCGCAGTGCTGCGGGCGCAGTAAAAAAAATAAAAAAACTGGCTCTCAAAATCTATCATCTTATTCTGACTTGGATTTCATCCTGATATTAATGTTTTGTTTCATTGTTTTTTGTTGGATCTTCCAACAGTCAGACTTTTCTTGTGGGTCTAGTCAAACGGAACAAAACTCTAGTGAATCACAACCAGAATCTGACCCGAACAAGCGAATCACACTACACTTTACTCTTCTGATGGAAATGTTAAAGGTACACATTTCCAATAGAAAAGAAATCTAAAGTTAACCTGAAGAAAATCCTGACGGATTTTATTGATTTTTTTCTTCTAAATTGGTTCGCTAGTATTTAAAACAACAAGAATATCTTGTAGTACAAGAAGTTATTTTATTATCTGGATCAAGTTGTCAATTAAAATTAAAAACAAATCATAAAGACGTTGAATTTTTAGAATTTATTACTTCTGGTTTAAGTAATCAAGTTTCTAAAGCGATTAAACTCTTAACCAACAAAATTTGGACATGGAAAAAAACGTAGAAAACAAAAATATATAAATATATACTCTCAAGGTTTCTTGATTGATTGATTGATTTTTTCTGGAGCAGAAAGACTCTTAAACAAATTTGGATTGGAAATCAAAAGTGGATGAGCTTGAAACTCTTGGATAGTTAAATTTGTAGAAGAACTTGATTGATTTGATGGTAAGAAGGTTGAGAGATTGGATTCTTCAATTGAATTTTGATTATACTTCCTTTCTATTCATATCTGATGTGGTGAAACCTGTCTTGAAGCTTATTATCTCTAGCCAAGAGTTCCCATTTGAGGGAGGGTCCGACCAGAGATTTTCGTGGAGAATGTGATAGATATCAAAGGCGGTCAGCATCCGTTGGTTGAAGCCTGCGTGGAAAGTTTTATAGAAAATGCTACATACATGGTACAGCTATTCCAGGAATTTGTGTCGTGGTCGCACAAATTCATGGTCTTTTTCCCCCAAGCGCCACTGGCAATACAGGCGCAGCGGGGTGAAGAGCAGCTCAGCCCCGAACCGCCGGATACACAGACCAGGTATCGGGCCTGGCCCCCCATCAAAAATTTTTCCCACGTGGAATTTTTTCCCACATCGGAAAATTTCATTCCATATCTTCTCTGGTTAGTCTTCTTTTTTATTTTCAGAGAACCATGATGCTGACACTTCCACATCCCCATTCTAGACATGCGATCTCGACCCGGTCCATACGACGTTGGCATCAAGGTGCTGGCAGTGCAGCACCTTCGCACAGGAAAAACCATCGAGCAAGTGCGTCGGCTGTTGAAGTCACCGGTCAGCACGCGGAGCATATCCCGTTGGCACTCTTTATATCGACGTACCTATTCAGTGATTCGCAACCCTGAAGACTATCGTCGCCTTGGAAGATCAACCCGTCTGGACGACGAGGATAGAGAATTTATGTTGGAGTTACTAGATCGCAATCCAGCTCTCTACTTGGACGAGTATCGATTTGCGGTATATCGACGTACCGGCGAATGGGTCGTGTTGCAAACCATCGCGAGTGATCTCAAGGATCGACTCCACCTGACTCGCAAGAAGGCTCGGACGGTACACCCGAACCAGAGTCCCTCGAAGAGAGCTAAGTATCTGTATGCAGCAGGGGCGCTGAACCCCAACATGCTTGTTTTCCTCGGTTAGTCTGTTTTTGGTCATGTTTTGAATGATGAATGATTAGCTGACATTATATATTGACCCATTCAGACGAGTGCGCGGTTCAGGAAAGGCATCTCGGCAGGACGTTCGGCCGCGCTAGACGAGGTCAACGGACCACACGAATTCCTTGGAGTCGAGGAGGGAAACGGTACTCACTCCTACCGGCCATATTCCAAGGCGGCGTATTAGCACTTGACTGCCAAGAAGGCAGCTACTGTCAAGATGACTTTGAGGGATTCCTCAAACATCGTTTGGTAAGCAGTTTTTCTCAACCTTCATCCCCCAAATTTCAAAAACTTACGTTGAACTTTGCTAGTTTCCTATGATGAATCCCTACCCTCAGGCAAACTCCGTTTTAGTGATGGACAATGCAAGGATCCACCATGGGGTTCGGATCGATGAACTTGCTGCAGAAAGACGTATCCGCATCTTGTACCTCCCACCTTACTCGCCCGATCTGAACCCGATTGAGAAGGCTTTTAGTGTCCTTAAATACCACTTTTGACGCACCCAGATCCTTGTTTCAACCGCTACTGAAGATAAGATTGATGTGATCATGGATACAACCTGGAAGCTGTTTACCGCTCAGCTCATGCACAAGTTATATGTAGTTTGTGGCTACTGGATTTAGCAGTTTATGTGAAATATCATCAGAAATTGCTTGTCATAAGCGTTTGCTCAGTTGGAAATGTCCCAAAGGCCTAATGTGAGAAAAAGTGTCACAATAAGATATTGTTCCCTGTGAGAGATCGGACTTTATGTAATGCTCTCACAAAAATTTGCAGTTTGTGCATGTGAGAAAACGCACTGAGAGTGCAAAAAAAGGTCTTGTGTAGAACCTTTGAAATATTTGTCTTATGTTCATTTAAAGAGGCAAGTCTCAAATCGGACCTTGTGCAAAGTGTTCATTTCAAAAGACCAGTCTCAACTTTGACATCTTGCAAGACTGGTCTTCTTGACTGAGACTCACAAGATAGACACATCATATAGAGGCACATTTGGGAAAAGTGAAGGCAGCGATCAGATCACACATCTCATTATTGCATGTAGAGGTTAGACAAAAGCCAAGGTTCACCAGGTAAGACTGGAAGTTCAAATTAGACAAGCAAGAGGAGATTAAAGAAGAAACAGTTCACAAAATTTTAAGAGGGGATGTTGAGTTATTGATTGCGCCGATCACAAGTTTGTTTAAATGTATCACAAATATTTGATTGAGTAAGGATATTGATCGATCACAAAGAGTCTATCAGAAAGAGCAACATCTAAAAGAATAAGATCAAGAAGAATCTCTAGAGGATTTCAGGAACTGGTTATACTCAGGAACGGCCTTGTAAAGGTCATCAGCGTGAGCAAACGCTATCCCCATACTTCGGAAACTTTCAAAAGTGTATGTCTTGCGGTCCAACAGTCGAGCAAAATCGTTGATACCTTCATCAGACAGGATGTCACGTGTTTTCTTCATTTCAGACTTGATACCGGCGAAAAGGAGGAAGTCCTCGAAAAGAGGCATCTCAGGAGGTGGCGATAATTGAGTTGAATCAGTGGGAGCATAGGTATTGGGTGTGGGGACTGGAAGGGAAGGTTGAGCCGGTGGAAACGCAGCCGAAGGGCAATTTTGCGAGGGCGGGAAAGCAGCCGAAGGAAAAGGTTGAGAGGGCTGCAAAGGAGCCAAAGGGAAAGTTTGAGATGGTGGGAAAGGAGCCGAAGGGAAAGTTTGAGATGGTGGGAAAGCAGATGAAGGATATGGTGCACCATAATAGTTATGGTGGACCACCGTTCCTGAAGTCGAACTGGCAGTCGGCTGCACTGGTCCGGGGGTAGTTCGACCATTAAGCTGATTTTTTTCCTTCTCGTATTCGGCCACAGGAATCCAACCGAAATCAGGGCGCTTGGAAGGAGGATTAACCTCATCAACGCCTGCGACCCCTGCAGCCTAATACAAAGGAGAGCGTTCACTAAACCTCAAAGGAGATAGAGGAATGATGAAGACTTACCCAATTGGTAGCCCATGTGCGTATGCGCGCAATGCTGAGCACGACACATAGATTTGGGTCCTTTGGATTCAGCGCGTAAGTGACGTTTTCGCCTGCTGTGAAGTCCTTTGAAAACCGTGCCCATAGTTTTCAAAAGTGACGCTCGCCATCGCTCAATATTGCGGACTAATCATGCAAATGAGAAAGTCAGCCCTTGATCAACAAGCAAGGTAAAAAAGTTACTAACCCCTGCGGAGTCGTCTGATTCAGGGTGAGCTTCGGTATCAGAAGAAGGAGGCTTAGGGGCGTGGTTTTTGCGAGCAATCTCCAAGTTCCGTTGAACGTTCGAAGTGAGTTTAGGGTTTTCGTGATAGATTTTGAAACCCATGACCGTGGTAGCAGGGACAGACTGAGTAATGGCCATGAACTCTTGAAAACTGTTGTTATCATCAATACCCATCTTAGTGGCCTTGTGGTGACGAGAGCCGTGGATGTAACCCTGAATCTCGATGGTGTTGTCGTACCAGGCTTTCCTAAGTGAATCCTGAACACCATCAAGCCGTTTGTTGCAACTTCTGAAAAGTACCAATCGGAATTGAGCAAAGTGGAGTGCAGGGCTGCTGATTACAAACTTATGGGGGACCTTGGGGTTGTAGTTCTCAAATTTGGGAGCTGGGGTCTTGCGAGCTGGTTGAGCCTTCTTGCGTTTCTTACCGTTAGAAGTGGAAGGTTCAGGCTCGTCGGGGACTACTGGTTACCAGAGGTTGAAACCGACTTGGAAGGTACGCGCAAGATCGGATGTTTCCCCTTCGTTAGGTTGCAAGTCGACAGGTAAATCAGTGTTTGGTTTGGGGTCATAGAACATATTGGGAGGTAGATCTAAAAAGGTCCAAAGTCAGTTTAGACATTCATGAGGGTAAAGCAAAAAGTGAAACTAGGTACTAACCGTCATCTTCATCCTGGGGGTCAAGCCGTTCTAAATGTACATCTAGTAAGCATGAATGTCAGCTTGAGATTCACGTGGTAAAGAGGAATAGAAACCATTACTGACCATAATCTTCGACTCGATGGTCATTTGCCTCAGCTAGTTCTACATAGAATGAAAGTCAGCATGAGGATCATTTCGACGAGGTAACCAGAGACTCGTTTGACCTACCATCCAGTTGGTTGAACTGGTCAGAGTCTAGGTCAAGGACCGCAGCCGACCTCTTATTTGAGGACCTTGAATCAGGGATTGGTTTGGCAGCGGTGGAAAGAATTGGCCGGACAATGGATGGAGGAAGAGGCGGTATAGATTCTAAAGAGTCGAATGTGTTGCAAATTGAAGGATTGAGATGGGGGTTAAAAGAAGAAACCGAAGAAGTTTGTGACCCGGAAGGGGTGGGGCCAGCAGAGCTACCGTTGCGAAAATCTTTCATCGACGGGGTTATCGTGCCGGCCGGGTGATCAGATCGCTTAGAGGGCTCCTTGCAAGGCGAAGCTAGGGGTGATGACACCCCAATGAGCGAGGGAGCAATAACCGGTGGGGGCATGATTGACCTAGCAGAAGAGGGGAAGATAGAGGATCTGGCGATCCAACACAATGCCAAAAAGATAAGTTAATCTCTCTGTTTCAATAATCGAGAACAAAAAACTCACCGAGCTGTACCGGCATTCTGATTCATAAGTGCTTGTGAATAGGTGCGGTTGCAAAGCACACGGGACACAACATCAATGCTACCTGTGGCCGACCTATCGGAATCACAATGAGAGGAATTGACAAAATGAAAATGAACAAAAAAATGAGATCATGACGAGATGAAGAACGGATCGGAGGGACAAAAGACATACGAAGGTGCGTTGGAAGTCTTGCTGTTAACCATACTGAAGGTGATGATTGAGGGTGTTGAGTAATTTTTGACAAATGTGGAGTATCTGTTGACAATAGTGAGTGTCTTGAGGGGCGAAACGGTCACGGAGGCCATATTTTCATGGGATGAGGGGGTCTGGTTGGATTTGGTCATCTCGTGGGTTGAGTGAATGTCCGGTTCTGGTGAATGAATGGGCAACCAAACATTGGCCAAATGTAGGAAGGCCATCCGGCCTTGGGATGGTTGGGTTGAGGTGTTGATGTGTGAGCTTGGGTTGGTATGGTGGTGGATATGGTATGGTGGTGGATTCGGTATGGTGGTGGATATGGTGGTGGATATGGATAGATCAATCCGGTGGGTCACTGAACGGATGTCGCAAACAAACCCAAACAAACCATCAGGGCCAGTCAAACTCGTACATCCAATGCTGCCGGATATACGAGTCCACACAGGTCCACACCCCGTTACAGCTGTGCTGCGCTGCGCACTGCCTGTATTCGCCGGTGGCGCTGGGGGGAAAAAGACCATGAATTTGTGCGACCACGACACGAATTCCTGGAATAGCTGTAAGTACCAGACAATCACCATTCACTTACCATAATCTGTCACAAAGATTGATCCATTAGTTGTAGGTTGGAGGTAAAGGGTTAAGGACCCAAAGAGATACAAAAAATCAACAAGACAAAACATCGGAAGAGGAGATAATCCTATGATATAATTATTAATAATGAATGACATGATTTAAGCTGTGAAATTGCTCAATTGATGTTTATAAATGATGAATAGATCTTCTTATGATGAATACAGATGATTTTTTCCTAATATCCATTCCTGAAAAGCTTTTTTGGAATTACAATGTTTTTGTAAAGTTGTCCAATTTTGGATTATTTGTGGGATACAAAGTCAAATCTGGGATTTTTTTCCCAGGTTCCCAGTTTTTGTTTTTGGATGTGTTCGGAACTTTCCCACGTTCTCCCAGTTTCCCAGTTTGAGTTTTTGGCTGTATTTTGAAAACTGGGAAACTGGGAAAAAACTCCCAGTTTTAACTTTGTATCCCATAATTATAGCACATTTTAAAGCTCTCTTTATGTTGATAAATAACTGCCCCAACATGACCTACGTCTGATGTGTGATGCCTAAGGGCCCGTTTGGCAGCAATTATTTTACTGTGGTATTCACACAATCACAGTAAAATAATCACAAACCAAATTTGGGTGTTTGGTAGCCCAAGTTTAGAGATTATTGTACAACAGTATTTGGTCAATAATCTCAAATTTGGAGGTATTTTTGGAATCTCCATTTTGGTGATTATTCCACCTACAATCCAATTATTTCCGTATGTGAGAAGGGGACTTGTCAAAATTTTGACTTTTCCTTTCATCACCTTCTCAATACTACCCTTTCCTACCCTTTCTCCTTTGACTCCAACACGTCTCATTTCTTTTTTTTCACCTACTTCAACTTCTTTTTTCTTTGTTCTTCTTTCACTGACCTTGCCTTCAACTCCTCACCTCGTTTTGTATCATATGTCTGGTGTGCCTTGTATGTATCATGTGTATTGTATGTATTGTATGTATTGTATGATTTGAATGATTTGAATGTAGGTTTTGTATATTTGTATATTTTGTATATTTTTTGTGTATTGTACATGGTGTATCATACCACACATTGAAGACATTCTTGACATACCATAACTACAACACATGCAAGGCATACAAGGCATATGATACAGATGATACATATATTACAATACATACAATACATAATTGCATGAATGCACCATTTACTGTAATTATCTACACTTCCCTCTGCCAAAATCAACCCACAGTCAGTCCAAGTAATTGATACTAAAGGCTATTTTGCACTTACTGGCCACAGAAAATGACTTGGCTTTGATTGGGGTGGATCCACCATTTCCTGAACATCCAAAATTGGCCAAAGCTACCAATAGCTGCCACTGGACCGGTGCCTGCTTACAATGAGAATTGTTTTGAAATACTCAAGATGATCCAAATTATTTTGTGTAGTAATTTGATAATGTCAGGCTTTGGCATGCATGCTTAAGACAAGTGTCAAAGCAAGATGATTAGTTCCAGACATACAGAGTCATTTCAAAGAAGCACAGACATTGGACTTACCACACTTAGCCAAGTTTGTTCAGTTTCAGCAAACCAACCTTGAAATGTTGCAGCTTTTGAGCTAACAACACCCATGCCGTACCGCTCTGCTGCGCTATAACAACCATTTTCCCGAGCGCAGTGATTTGGCGCTATTAGAAAATCACTATTGCTACACTTTTTTTTTGGAAGCGCTATGGGACTCCAGAGCGGTGTGGCTTAAAAAACCGCTCCGCTCCGCTATGTTTGAAATTGGGACAAGGTAGTGTCCAAAAGCGCTGTCAAGCAGTCTTTTGGGAGTCAAAGGCGTGTTTTCTACTTCTTCAATTGGATCTTCATTACTTTGATTCCTTACAGATTGTATCTCTAACATTAACTCAAACAATCATTATCTTTTCATACTACATCACATGTAATTGAAAAGGATTTAGATTGGCTTGTAAGCTTGAATTTGGTGGTTGTCAATGAACCTCAATCAGCTAAACCAGGTTAGTCATCATTGTCACCATTTTTTGGCAGGAATCACAAGCTAATTGGCTTAATATCCTTGTTCTAGCTATCCAATTATTAACATACTTGATCCTAGCTTTGATAAACAAACAATGATCCTTGAAAGTTACCAAATACCTCAACTCCTCAACCTTATGGCAAAGGACTTATCAAGGGACAGGTGAGTTAGATCAATTTCTACTTGACCTACATTCTGACCTTTTCTTCTCTTATTCCTTGTTAGATATCAATAATATTTTGATCAAATCCAAAAAGAGAATGCAAAAAGTGTTAGGTTGTATAACTATTGGGTAAGCGCAAGTAGACATTTAATGCCTTTGCTTTCAGGATAATTTTCCAGTTTCTTTTAAAAATCCACTCATCAAAGTGGTGATGTTAAAAGATCAAGTCGAGATGGATATGAGAGGTTGATTTTCTGCTGGACAAAAAGTTTTAGCCTTGATCATCATTTGATTGGCTTTGGCTGAATCTTCTGGGATTAATGTTGGTTTCTTGCCTTGGATGAACCTACGAGGAATCTTGATAAAGATAATAACAATGCTTTGGCTAATGCCCTTTCTGAGTGGGTTGCAAGTAGTGGAGGCCTTTGTGTAACAATTCTAATTACTGATCACTGTTGGCGGTTTGCTTATCTACTAGCGAAATCAGCGGCGGGCGCCGCGGTTGGGATAGACTTGCATCTCAACCGGAGCCTGCGCGCGCAAGACCTGTCCTTGTTGCATATAACATGTTGTTTTTCCCTAGGGTAATCTCTCTTCAGGGTCAAGCGAACCCACTCTATGTTTTGCTTCGAAACAATTTGGAGTGTCAAAGTATTGAATCTATGTCATTGCAAGGCTTAATCCACAACCTTAATCAGAGAAAAACAACCAGGTACCATTTGTCAATTCTAATTACATGACAGTCACCGAATAACGTATTTAACAAAATCAATCCATTAGAACAGGATGATATACTATGTTGTTAGTTGCCAAGTCCCCTGACTCCGATCTGATACATACATGGACATTGGTCGCATTTGTACAACGAGAGAGTGCTACGTATAGCTGCCCATGAGTGAATACAGGTTCCGGCAATAAGACCGTGACTTTTTCCAAGCTCTGACCTTGGCTTTTGTTTATTGTCATACAAAAGGCCGGCACAATGGGGAACTGGTATCGATTAAAGGGAATAGGACAATCATCATTACCTTCGTGATGAAGTTTCATCTTCGGCAAGCTGATTGCCGTGCCTTTTAGTTCGCCAGTTAAGATTCGACATTGAAGCGCGTGTTCCGCCCAATCTGTAATCAGGAGCCGAGTTCCATTGCACAGGCCTTCTCCTATTTGCAAATTTCGTAAGATCATAACGGTTGCTCCAACTTTTAGTTTCAGGATATGAGAAGGAAAGCCCGGGAAGTTGAAGGTATTTAGAACCTCCGGTGATACCCCATCAAAGAAGTCTTCGTCCATTGTATCGTTTGAAATTGAAGTTCGATATAAGCTCGGTAGCGATTGCATGACGAAACTGTTAAGTGTGTTCACCGTGGCATTCAAAGGGGTGATTAGGCACCGAGAAGCGTACAGATTTGTGAGTGCACTCCAGTCTTGTGCAATGATCAGGTCCCGAGTCGCTTCGTATTCTTCCGCGATTAACGTAGGATCGAACTGAATCCTTGGTTCTAATACTGAAACGTTACAATGTTGCAAGTCAACTTCCGCTACGTAATCGTCCTGTAAGGCTCCAGATCCAAGATCTAATAACCATTTCGCGAAGTTGATATTAAGTGGGTTTTGATGAGCTTCGAGGCCTCCAAGACGTATGTTGACCGTCAACTGGAATTTATGAATTGTGTCCCACAGGAAGGATCCTTTCAAAGTCGCGTTGGCTTGATCCAACAGGTTACCTCTTCAGACTATAGGTAAAGTTTGTCGGAAATCACCTTAACACAAACCAGTGTCAGTATTGTGTTGACATAAGCCTCAAAACAGGGTATGACATTCGTTACCAACTCAACTCACCTGCGAATAATACAACCTTGCCTCCAAAAGGACGGTTCACACCCGTTAAGTCACGAAGGGTTCGGTCCACGCATTCAATCTGATGACGGTGTTGCATCGCGACCTCGTCCCAAACGATGAATTTCACCTCCTCGAGCATTTGCCCCAGACCCGAATTCGGTGGCATGCCACGAACCACCATATCACAGGTGGTTCAATAGTCCATGAAGGGCTTGCGCGGTCCGTGACAGGGTGGCCTGTGAAATCCGCACGAGAAGAATGTAGAAACATTCCAAAGCCTTGGGCAAGAATTTTCACCCACTGCTCACGACTGGTCAAGATACTTGACACGCTCCGCAAGTCCTCCAAGAGATCACACAACACCAATTGTGTGTCTAGTCTTTTCGCTGAAGGCACTCAGAACGTATTCAGGCGAACACTCCAAAGACTCAAGTTTAGGATCAAGGCAAACTTTCAAGAGACAGTATAAAATCCCAGAATCCCATCTTTAATTTCTTGAAGAGCTCAATTCATCATGGAGGACGCGGTACGAGCAGCAGAAGCAAGAGCGGCACAGCTCATTGTAACGAGATCCCGGTCAACGGCTCTAGGACAACCACCGGGACCCCCACTGGAAACAAGCCGCAGAACAGCAACCAGACCTCCAGCCCAACCTTCGACAAATCATCCCACGTAGACGCCATCGATGAGGAAGTCGAGATAGAAGATGAGGTCATGGAGGAAGCCACACTCCTCCTACAAGGCTCAACCATCGGATCGGATGAGGACGATCGTGAATCGTGGCAACCACCAGTAAACAAGGGGAAAGGTAGAGCGGGGGATAACACGAGCCCCACCCCTTCAGAAGGGGGATCCATGCGAAGACAAATGGAATCAGGTAGGCATCTCTTGATTATCACATCTAACATCTGTTTTCTATAACAAAACCCCACAGTCAGAATCACACCGTCTATAAATCTTTTTCACTCAAAAAAAAAAAAAAAAAAAACGAACACAAAGACACTGAGGGGTCAGGGAGCTCAGCTCAGGAGCCTGCCGGTATGATGATCGGGGAGCCGAAGGCTCATGATCCCGCGGGACAACCAGGGGGCAAAGAGCCCACGATCCTGAAGGAGAACCGGGGGGGCATAAAGCCTAAGATCCCACAGATTGACCGGGGAGCGAGATATGCTCATGATCCCGCGAGACAAAAAGAAAGGGGAGCCTAGATATGCTCATGATCCTGCACAGAGAGCACATACCTGAACCCTGGAGGGGAGGCTAGACCAGCTGTAGCACCAATTGATCCGTGGCAGCGAGAAATGCAAAGCAACGAGGATGAGAATCTGACGCAAACGAACTTCACATCCAGCAGACACTCACAGCGTAATTGACCTGAACAAGAGGGCCGACCTACTGTACGAGGCAGGACGGTGTAGAGAAGCTGCAGCCCTACTTGACCACTTCGAGAACTCTCGAGTGGGAAGCGTCGTTAACGAAAGAGGAGAGCGGGTCCCAGCGGCAGGAGGGAGCGGCCTAGCGAGATCACGCCCGTATAACCTTTTGGTGGAAGATCTTTCCTCCAGATCGGACAGCGTAGGCCACATCCCACTTGCAAAAAGGCAGAGAATGGAGGAGGTACTCCCGACACCGGCCCCAAGACGGGTCGACTCATCGTCTTTCCAACAGCTAGATATTCCAACCAATCCACGGCCAACTCTGCAAGCACACATGCCAACACCCCACCCTCACACTCGCCAACCGAGAGTCGAACCTGATCCACACAGACATGTTGACGTCCAGTTCGAGCTGAGACGTGCCGGTCAAGGAACACGACCGACAGCGAGGCAGGACCCACCAGATGAGTATTACCATCAATTCAACACTCATCGACAGTCCGTCCACTATGAACATCAAGGCCGTACACCCTCCCGTCTTGGAGACCACCAACGGACAAGATTGCCTCCTCGCAACCCACCTCCAGCCCGTAATCAACAATGCTCTAACCAAAGGGAAAACGGAAGATCACAATCAGACCTAGATGAAGAGGAACAAGTTAGAAGTTTCATGAGTTCCAAGAAAGGGCGATTCGTGCTGAGGAACGGAGATGTGGTTGAAAACGGTAGACTCTTAATCGCAGACGAATCCAAAGAGATGGAGAAAGGTCTAAACCAAATGTCACCAGTGCTAACCCACTGGCTACGCACCTTCAAATCGTATATCCCCCTCACGGCATTCAACAAAATCTTCCTTGCCGGCGACCAAGCAGAATGGAGCCGCAGGAAAGCCCCATCTGAGTCGAAGATCGAGGACGGCAGCGCGTCACTAAGGGTCTACGGTGGCGCGCCACCGCCAGATGAACTGCTAATGCAATTCGAAGATTGGATTGATGTGATGACGTTGTTCATTAGATACGTGACGGACGCAGGGTGGCAAACATTACCCGAGCGATTCGAAGGACACAGGAGAGTGGTGATGGAAATCCGCGAGCATTACGGGTGGATGATCGCGTTGCGTTACTGCATTAGGATACGCCAGGGAGTGATGCGGGACACAATTGACGGAAAAATCAAGAATTTCAGTCACCTACAGTCAGCCATCTTTGAAGAAGTCAAGATTATCGCAGACTCAAGACAAGAGAGAGCTTACAGGACGAACCCTTACGTCGAGAACGGCCCGCTATCCCACATGAACCCGATGACGGGCCTTGCCAAGCCTTCCGCACTCCCATCATCCAAACGAACCGCGGCAGAGACGTTTCCAGCGAAGACGGTGAAGGCAGAACCTACATCAGGGGACTGGATCCCATCCGCAAAGTGGCGAACCATGTCAAAGGACGAGAAAACGGCAGCGAAGAGAGACCAGCAGAGAAGCTCACGAAGACGCGATGATGATAGAGGTCGGGAGAAGGACCGTTATTACGAAAGATCAGATTACTGTGATCGGGGTAAAGATTACCAAAAAAGGTCTCCTTCAAGGAGTCGTAGCCCCCGTGGAGGGAGAGGAAAGGGTAGAAACCGTAGATCGTAAGCTACCAGATGTAATGAAATTGAATTGAATGAGTAGAACACAATTGTGGGACATACAAGAGTATGAGACATGAGAACCGTGAGACTTACCAAAGTGCCAATTGCCTTCCCTTCCGACCCCAACCCCCCCAATCCCAAAAAAAAAAAAAAAAACCATACTCGCAACTAGATCACCCCTGGCTCCTAGCCAACCAAGCCCCGTGAGGAAAGGAGCTAGGCTGAGATGGCCAACAGCCGCCTCTTGTGAAATGAACCTACCAGTGTGGGAGAGGGAGTTCAGGCGTGCAGGCCTACTAGGAAAATTCAGAGACATCTTGACAGGCCTGAGACATGGTTTCCACCAAGGAATCAAGGAAGCAGAGGTGTCCGGAGTTCCCTTCTTTTGCCCGCCCAACCACGCATCAGCTCTAGAAGCAAAGGGAAAGATAGAAGAAAATTTCAAAATCGAACTTCAAGCGGGGAGAATGGCAGGTCCATTTTCTAAACAAGAGGCCTACAAAAGACTCGGATTCTTCCGCACTAGCCCAATTGGAGCGGTTGTGAACGGCAATGGGTCAACGCGTCCCATAAACGACCTTTTGTTTCCTAGAAACGACCCAAACGTGAAGTCAGTTAATACAGGAGTCAACAAAGAAGACTTCGAAACCACTTGGGACAACTTCCAAGTAGTAGCGGATTTCCTAAGCAGGCTGACGGAGGACGTACTTTTAGCGATCTTCGACTGGGCGAAAGCATATCGCCAAGTCCCGACATCTCCAGATCAATGGCGATTTCTTATGATACTCACGTTTGATGATCAAGTAATCCTCGACATGCGGATTACCTTTGGGGGAGTGGCCGGCTGCGGTAGCTTTGGCAGAGTAGCAGACGCCTGGAAAGCGGTCATGCTGCATCGGTTCCCCCTCAAGGCAGCCTTCCGTTGGGTTGATGATACCATGTTCGTGATATCAAAGAAGAACGTCGCCGGGGTGACCTTACACGACATCTCGAAGCTATCACGAGAGATGGGTGTAGTAGAAAACGTAGAAAAAGCAAGCGACTTCCAGGAGGAGCAGCGCTATCTTGGATTCATCTGGAACGGTACAGACAAATCAGTGAGGCTACCAAGGGAGAAATTAGAAGAACGTATCAACGAACTCACCAAATTCTTGGCAGAAAAATCCCACCGTTTCAAGCCAGTTCAACGCATGGCAGGCAGGTTGAACCACACAGCAATGGTCTTGCCACAAATGCGATGCAACACAGTCGATATATACGCCTGGCTGGCCGAGTGGAAACACCAATCAGCACTAAGAGACACCCCGGACACGGTACGAGAGGACTTACAAAAATGGCTCAAGGCATTACGTACAGCGGAAACGCGACGACTGATAATCAATTCCGAAATCATCAACGTCGGGTGGGTTGGCGATGCGTCAACATCATACGATATCGGCGTGATAATCGGAAAGAAATGGTGTAAATTTTGCCTTAGAAGTGCCTGGAGAGAACTGGCACGGGATAACACGCGAGGCATAGCCTGGGCTGAGACAGTGGCAGTCCGGCTGGGCTACCTAATGCTGAGGCAGTTGATGTCAGTAAAAGGGCGGAGATTTCTGATGTTGACAGATAATACAGTAACAGAATTCGCAATAAGGAATGGCAAATCGAGAGATAAGCAGGTGAACAGGGAGTACTCACAGATTCAGGACCTACTGATAGAAGACCAATCGTGCATCGAAGTGAGGAGAGTGACGTCGGAGGACAATGCAGCCGACCTCCTGTCCAGAGGATACGATTCGTCGAAACGTGCATCAAACATGATACACGTAAGGGTACCACGGGACCTCGAACGATTCGTAATCCAAGAAGAGTGAAATCCCGATCCACCCCTCCCGCGGACAACCACAAACGAGAACCCAGATGTCCTTACCAAAACACTTTGACGACGCAACACGTAATGCTTCAAGAGCAGGTTGACATGCAGCTGCAGGAAGCTGGGCGCAATCCACATTAGCTGGTTATAGTTCAGGGATGACGAAATTCATCGAATTCAAAGAACGTACCTCGGTCGGGTTTAATCCAGACGAGCCGATCTCGGATGAAGACATTTACGACTTCATAGCATGGGCAGGAGACCGTAGTGGGAAAGAGAGCGACGGACCATCACGCCCCATCTCGTCAGTCACGACCAAGAAATACCTGGATGGCATACGGGCGTGGCATATCGTCCGCCATACATCTAGACCAACGGCCGACTCGGAAGTCGTGAAGACGCTATTAACAGCTTCCAAGAGGGATGAAGAAGAAAGAGTGTTAGTGACAAAGAAGAACCCCATTAAGATACGTCAACTATTTGATCTCCTACGAGCAACATACGACGGTTCCGAAACGAATCAACTCATAGGCACAATCGGTCTCGTGGCTTTTTGGGGCATGGCGAGACTCGGAGAGCTACTCAGAACATCAGTCGAAAATGGGGCCCTGTTGAGGAAACACGTGGAATTCGGAGGTAGAGAAGGAAGGATCTACGTTAGACTACACTTACGAAAGGCAAAGACAGCCAAACCGGGAGAGATTCAGATAATCCACCTACAACAGCAGTATCATATCCTAGACCCCGTGGTAGCATTGCGTCGTTGGTTGAAGAGGACTAGTGGAAGAGACCCAGACACGATACTCTTTGCGACGACGGAACGGGGAGAAATTAGACCCTTGACGAAAACCAGATTCGTAAACGGGGTAGGAAAGATTTGGGGGAAAGCTAGCCTAGGTACATGGACTGGCCATTCGTTTCGAGTTGGCGGAGCGTCACTGAGATTCAATTTAAAAACACCGATGGAGAAGATCGCCAAACTAGGTCGTTGGAAGTCTCTGACTTACCTACATTACCTTAAAGCGTACAATCAAGAGGATTTGGAGGATACTGTGAACTTATTAGACGCTACACATGAACCGGACTGGCCTACGAAAATGGAGGTACTCTAAATTGGTGTGAACGAACAAGAGAGGCAGTTAGACGGGGGAATTTTTGAGAATCGAAATAGAGATTTGTGAACACAACGGCATGACGCCAACACAGCAAGACGCTGACCACACGAGATCTTGATTAGAGTTCAGAACCTTATTGAGGAAAATCAATAAGAGGTGGCGTTGAAGGAGATCGACGGTAAGTATTGAGAAGAAATGAGAAGACCCCAGAGCAAGTGAGATGCCGGCCTGGTGTGCGTATTTGGGGGTGTGCCCGAGGCTCAGGACGCCCGACCAGGCTTCTGAGGAGTGGGTGATCGACCACACACAAGGCCAAAGACCCAGACACCAGACAGGGGGGGGGGCGGGCTCGGGATGGAGGACTCCAGCCGGGGCCGTTTGGTTTAAACGAACCAAACCGTTGGTTCAAAGAAACCAACCCCGGGCCGGGGCCCTTCACTTCCCCAACCCGCGCACTCCTGACATCATGTAAGGAGTACGCTCATCAGGGTGACGTCTCGAAGAAGTCAAGCACTCACACATCACTAAGACAGTGATGCTAGCTCAGTTGGAGAACGGGCGTGGCCCGTTCTCGAGTCCACCCCCACATGCCATAGGAGCAAGTGGAGAATGGACTGGACATACTGAATCGTCGAAAATGGGAATTGGGATTTTGAAGGTACTGTGTGCTGTACGTCCATGCAAAAGAAGTAGCGAGGCGATTCCGGCGGCCGAAACTGCTTGGAATTTGATATGGTGTCCATTGCAGTAATGAAGTATTGTATTCAGTACAAATGTTTTGCCCGTACCTCCGGGTCCGTCCAGGAAGCCTAAATAGGGTTGGTCCTCCTCGATCGCTTCACAAAGATTATTTACCACATTTCGTTGTTCGTTGGTTAATTTTTCTGACATCGCTTCGTATTTTCTTCGACTTTCACTCGGATCCACAAACCGACTTCGGTTACCATCCTCCCCATTGGGCAAGTCGAGCTCTAGAAGCAACTGGCGGTCAACTGGCATTAGTCCCACAGCTTCAAGACTACTTTCCATACTGTTGATGGTTTTCTCAAGCAGAAAAAGCGCATAATTTTGTATATGATTTATACTTGGTTGTATATGAGGGACTAATGCCGCGAGTTTTCTTTCACAATCATCTGATAAATGAACAATATGCTCAGCCCAAAGCTGCAAGGGATTGCTCGGTGCGCTGTGACATAGAATGATGGCAAGCATTTGCCGTAGCTGGTGGCCTGTTTTCCACACAGCTGCTTCCGTAAGAGATAGATGATAGTGCCTGTCGTTCAATAACAGACCGTGTTGATCCGCAGCTTCACGAAATGAATTGTAGACAATCCCATTAACAGTTCAAAGTGCGTTGAACAAAGTTGGGCCATGTACATGTTGCAACAATAAACGTAAGTAGTAAACATCCCCCCGTCTCACTCCCGCGTAGTAGATCCGCCCTATAGATTGAAGTTTGTTTTTCCTCGCTTGTAATCTTTTTGTTGTTTTTACCCATCTGAAATATTTAGGTACTTCTTGGTACTTCAACGTACGGATGGTTAACTGAGATCTAGGTAGTTTACAATTCTCTGCACAGAGTCTAAAAAATTCTGTCAGAGTCGTTCGTTGGGCTCGGCCAGTATCCATTGCTCTGCGAAGTCCTGCTTCATCCAGGTAATAAACTGTTTGTGCGTCCTCGAGATGTAAATTGAGTCTTTGTACAGCTGGATATCTACCCAAAAGTTCGTATTGGAAAAGCCTCCATACCGCTAATAAAAGTAAATCAGTTTCCTCTCCCTCTAGTCATTAAGTAAAATATTTACCTTCAGGTGCACTGAGAAAGCGTGCGTTCAGAAATGCCAATACTTCGTCTCTATCTCCTGTCTCCTCGACATTCGCCATTGTACGATCGTGGCCCTTGAGGATGTATTTAAATAAATATTTCACCGCTCGTAGACTGGCTGCAACCTCTACGTTCATATGACATTGATATTTTAAGAGTAGATACCTATTGTATGGTACCACACTACCATTCTCGAATCTCGTTCCCCCGTTTACCGAAAATCGACCATTGCACGGCCGTTTATAAGTAGGGTACTTGTTGTCCGGTAATGTCGTTGTCTCGCAAAATGGTTTCGGATAACCAATCTTGCATCTTCTACCATCCCAGCATTTGTATCTTTGGCAGGGACCGTGCAACATATGATGTGAGACCAGGTGAAATAGATCAGGTTCTTGGTCAGGGTCTGGGAGTTGTGCCGAAATTAAACAATCAACCATTTCGGGACTCGAGGGCCTAGATTCTGCGTCCAAGAATAAGATCAAATGCGCATGCGGTAGTCCTCGTTTTTGAAACTCGATGGAATAAACATAGGCGGTGAATTGACCTAGGCGTCCCCATTTTGTGACGTCGGCAAGCATTGCATGGAAACGTAGGTGGAAAGCTCGCGCCACAAGATCGGGTCGGTCCTCTGCAATTTGCCCGTCGTCGAGTGCTTCGACGATTTCGCTCCATTGTGGATTCGCCGTCATCGTTATGAATAGGCTTGGGTGACCAAATTCGGCCACTAAGCTCATGGCATCCTGATACAGAGCTTGCATGTTACGAGGACCACCAATGAAAGTGGACAGTAAAACCACATGCCTACCAACGACTTCTTCCTCGACTTCATTACCAAGGGCCTCCACTATCCCGCTGTAAAGTTCCGCTCGTAATTCTTGTTGATGAAATCGAATAAAATTCAATCGAGCATGTTCCACACAAACATACATATCTACGACAAATTCTTGAAAGAGCCGTCCTGAAGCTAGTATTACCGAATAGGCTGGACGTTTAAATAGGAGGAAGGCGAACCACTTGAGGCAAGTCACCGTACCATCGGGGTCTAATTTCAAAACAAATAGTTAATATTCAATATTTTTTTAAAATTCAGAATTCGCCTTACCATCTTCTGTTGGATGGGTATAATTATCATGCCACATTTGGGATCCATAAGGGAACAACAATGGATATCGAAGGGCGAAATAAGCCGTGTGTAGTTCGGAAATTGGCTCAACCACTCCCGATCGACGTCGTAAAATGATGTCGCGTCCACACCGGCCAATCTCACCATCTCCTTCGATTATCGCGGCGACCTCGTTCGCAGTGGGACGGTTGTATCGACGACGATCGGTCCCAGGGACTGTAAGTGTGTTGAGCCTTAAAGTTCGAACAGGGCCTTCCTCGTTGCAAATCTCCGCAGCCGATCGGAACAATTGGGCATAGGGATTGACATCGTACATAAATTCTTGTAGTTGTAGCATGATTTCAGGATCCAGACGATCAACTCTAGTCGCGGCAATTCTTTGACGAGCTTCATTTTCACCGCCTCCTCCATAGATGTAGATTTGAGCAAATCCAGGATGACCGCCGGGCAATGTCATCATCGATCCCATTCGGTGGAACATCTGCCCTTGGATTCGAAAGATGGTGTGTCCCCGTTGGCCTAAAACAGTCTCGTCGATCTTTGCACCAAGAGACGTGAAAGACAAACCATTGTTATATTTCTGAATGTTGTCCCGGAAACTCCTAGAAGCTGCAAACACAATATCAATAAATGCCTCCATGTTAGACACAAGCTCCCACGTACCGGCGTCAGTTCCATGCAAAAGAGCTTTGTAAAAATCTGGGACTTGTTCCCCAACATCCTCAGGAAAATACCTCAGAGGCAAATCTACTTGCCCATGGTTGCAGCAATTTCGAAACGTGGTTGACACCACATTGACATCCTTAACTCTGCGCTCCGCTTTCCATCTTGATGCCCCACAGCCAGTGCACCGGTCGTTCTGCGGTCCCAAGGTGAAAGGTATTTCTCCTCGAAACCAATGGCGTAGATTGGCTTCAGATCCGAATTCTTCTGCTCGGATTGCGAGCCCGTGGTTCTGTCGTCGAACTGCCACGCGACGAGGCATGAAACTTGTGCTTCGAATAGAATTGCCTTGGCACTGTTGATAAACAATAACAAAATAATAATATAAGCCAATGAGATTAGGACAAATCAACGATTTTGGTAACTTGAGACATAACCACTGGAGATGCACCGTTTCCCTAATCAAATTGCGTTTTCAAAGCAGATTGTTCTCCTTGGAAAGTTCCGTCCCAGGCCCAGGCGCTCAAAAGCTACACTCTCCTTTCCCAAGGTATGAAACTTGATCATCCTCAGAAACAGGCGTCTGAAATTCACTATTCGGTAACAGCTATCAAGCGAGGCAGTTCTTTCCATTATCCAAGGAAATCCTTTGTTACAAGATTGAACGTCTTGAGTTTCTTCGGGTAAACGAACTTTCCGATCATTTCAATCGTTAAGTACATCAATTCACAGTTATTGAACTCGGGATCGTCTATAATTTCGTCTGATAATGAATGGTCGAGTGGATCAGACACCAGGCCGCCAATTTGTCAATCCAACCGTAAATCCATTTTCACATACATCTTGACTTCATACTCGGGTCCAATTCACATGTCACAAGCATTACGCTTCAAGTTTTGTGATATTGAACAAACAGAAATAGGCAAGGTCAGATAATTGTTTCAAATTCCATAGCTTGCACCAATTCCAATTTTGGATGCTTACCAATACCTGTTAGTCTCCGAATCTCAGCTGCCGCGCAATAAGGTCGCATAACCCATCGTTCCTTACTCCTTATTATTGAAGTTGTCTAAATGTCCACCCTATTATGGGTTTGGCGGGATTCAATTCAGTGTTTAAAAGTATCCGGACTGTAGTTTCCGGGTTATACTCAGTTGTCTGAGACTTGTTTTCATATACACGAGAAATACATACTCAATTGCGTTAACTTGATTCACCACGTTGCCCACACACGAGATTCGCTTACGGTTTCCTCGATTGGTGGATATTGACAGTTTACGAGTCGGTTGAATATTCACGCGTCCCTTTCCTAAGACGAATTTTTTCATGTCGGAACTACCAATTCCATAGGGAAGCGATTGGGGTCCTCAAAGTCAACCAAAGTAACTCATGCGCAAAGTCAGTTTTCAACTCTGTGTCACCGGTTCATTAGCAATCCATCAACTCTCATCGATTAATTTAAAGTGTGTCTACATTAACCATTTCACAGGTAACCTTGCCTTCGCATCCTATTTTAGTTGGTGCGCTTGCCACTGAGACTGTTCTGTTGCCCTTCAATTCCTCGATTTTAACTTACAAAATCCAAAAAATAGAGACAATATATAAGTTATTAATCCCTAATCAAATTTTCCAACCAATTTGGTCTTTCGGTTCATTACGTTACCTCCAACCATGAAACCGTTACATAATCTTCTTGATGATAAAAATATATGTTCTTCCAATCCCGGGTCAGAAGCGGCACGTCACATGTACAATAAACATAAAAACTTGATCGAAATCTTTACTAAGCTTCGCGGAAGTGGGGGTGAGATGGGGTATTGGTACACCATCGATTTCAATACATGCTTTGCCTCACATTCAATTATGCAAGTCGATTTCAACACACCTTTATCCAGCTCGAACGCGGAATCATTGTCCGAAATTGCGCCCCCTTTCAATTTCGATTACCCAGGTTCCTCCTCACCGAAGTACGTTCCCTTGAATTCCTTAAATTCAAATACTGGCTTGGGCTGATCATCGTTATAAATTTTAGTGTTGGAGCTAGTGACAATGCCCTCATTTGTAGGTTTTTTTATGAGGTCCTACGTATTTCAACACATTAATCGATGCCTTTGGGTTTTGCAGCGCACACGTTACCTTTCAGTCCCCACATAATGAATCAGCTCCCTTACCCCTATGCTCAAAACTTGGGTACCAGATCTCTATCAATTGGTGTCGAGTACCAACGACGTGGTCCAATTCATGTCCATTATGTGGTGGATATTCCAGGCTGTGCTACCAACCCGTTGAACGCAAAACTAAAGAGCAGACTATGAGTTAAACTTTATATTTCAAACTGAGGTCGTTCCTTGTTATGGTTTCCTCTTTTGCAATAACCGATTGCGTGTATCTCCGAGATTGGCCTACAGTTAATTTCGTTTTTGATGTTTTCTTGTCAACTGATGGTCTTGTACTGGGTCTGATTTTTTATATTTCTTCCCTGTTCTTCGATCACGCGATGCGGTTCAAGACTAAATTACAAGTTCAAGCAAACAGCGGCATTATTTGCAAAGATATCAAATTGAAACTTGATCTTGTCTTACCGCTTCAGCTTAGTCCCTGAGATTGATCTGCCAAGCATGTTCAAAATATCAATCATGGCCAAAGATAATGGTCTAAATTGCATTTCAGTTTCATTTTTAAGGAGGATGCTAAAACTTGAGAAAACAAAATTCAATTCACTAATATCCTGACAATGAAGTGTATAATGTGCACGTCAGAGCCTGTTGCGCTTAAACTCGATCTCCTGTCGGTAACACTTGACCACTTTTCTTTTGTACACATCCCATTCTGCAGCCGATTTCCCTACTTTCATTGCAAGCAAGCCTTCAATCCGATTGAGCAGGGCCTCGTTGATTTGCAATGAACATCCAAACCGTGTGATTGGGGAATCTTTGGGAGAAATAGAGATACCTCCTTCGTCGTAAGTAATCAAAGGACAGGTATGATGAGTTTCATCCGATGCCCATATACTCTCCACAACTCCGTCACACAAATCAAGAGCCAACTCTGCATGATACTCGTCAAGAATTAAACATGTTCCAGTTATCTCTCCCAGGTAATCAGATGTCTCGATCTGATGAAGCACCCCCGTAGTTCGATTGACTGTACAGAACAAAGCATATGTATAGGCACTGACGTCTCGATCGCGATGTGGATTATTGTTGAATCCATCACGTGTGACCACCACGCTTGATGCAAATACATTAGCATTTGGGGAACTTGACCATTCTTTGTCCGAAAAAGATGGGATCTCGTACTTAATGGCCAGGTCGCGGTTTGATTTAAAAGCGTGCAAGCACAAGGTTGACATCCACTCCGCTAGGGTTTCATTGATCAACGCAAGATCTAGCATTCTTTCTTGATCTTCCAAAATCAGTTTTTCACTTCTACCAGTTTTTGCATTCAAGGCCGTCACACCTACACAACATGATTTAAGAAATGTTAGTATTATGCCCGAGGACAAAAATCAATTCAATGACCAATTCACTCAACCCATTTTACGCCCTTTGTCGCAACCCGGTCTGAAACCAGCAGATCTCATTTCCCCCCAATCCGTCAGACCCTGAACTGAACCATTAAGCTCAATTGTTCCACGTGCCAATGCATGATGATATAAAGTATGAACCACGAATTCCATATCTTCTCTCTTTTCATTTTCCATCTCACAAAAACGGCTAAAGCGGTTCACTTGAAGGATTTTCCAAGTATCTGCGTCAAGCAATACCGAATTACCATGACTGATCTTTAGCCGATTTCTTTCAGGGAGAGAACCGAGTTTGTATTTCTTTAAAAAGTACAAATGCAAGTCCGTAGGAATTCCAAAACGCTTGCTAAGCTCGAGACGCAGGGATCGGAACACTGTTTTTCTTAATTCGTTTCGCTCAGGATGGTTTCCGGCCTCGCGTTTGAGTTTAACTTGAGCTCTGATTTCCCCCCGGCTCTTACTCCTTTTCTGGTTGTACTTGAGACTGCTAGTTGAGCGTTTCTTCTTTGCTTTTGCTTTTGCCCTTTTATTAAGAACTAGGAAATTAGCGGCGGGCGCCGCGGACAACTTGAAGTTAAAATGAGGATTCTGTGAAATACAGGCATGTCAAGCGCAACAAAGCTGCAGGACTGCACGAGGGTGAGGCCCAAAGCAATAGCTCATTGTAATTCAGCATGGAGAGTGGGAAATCAAAGTGCAAAATATACAAACTTCTTTGCTGATAGCGGGTAAGTAGGTTACATCTGGGGAATTTCATGTATCAAGACTGCTACAAACATAAGTCAATCTCGAAGGATAGGGTGGTATACAATATTCTTTGTAGCAACAGCACCTGTTTCTGATGTAATACAAACTTGGACATTCGCCGCACTTGTGCAACGCGATAGAGCCACATACAACTGACCATGTGTAAAAACAGGATTTGGTAATAAAACTGAGACTCTTTGCAAACTTTGACCTTGTGACTTATTGATGGTCATACACACCATGTAAATATCTGTGTAGCACGTTGACGTGCACACACGAAAGCCTCTCCGTAGAACCTGTAACGACCCATCAAAGAGGTGCCACATCAAGCGCATCTTCCCCTTATCACCTGGGAGGTTGAAAGGCAGTTGACCCCTGCTGACAACAAAGGATTATGAAAATCCTTTGAACAAATCACAAAGCACAAAGGGTGCTCAACAGTAATCTCAGTCTCATTTCAACCAAAAGACTTTGAGATTTATTTCAAAACTCTCCGTGTGTGCACGTCGACGTGCTACACGGATATTTACATGGTGTACAGAAAGCAGGCATTATAGGGAATTGATAACGATAAAAGGGGATAGGGCAATCTAAATTTCCTTCATGATGAAGCCTGATCTTGGGAAGACTTACTATGTTGCCCATCATCTCTCCATTGAGGATACGGCATTGGAGAGCATGTGTTTCGCAATGGGTGACCAGTAGCCTTGTTCCATTACACAGTCCATCACCTAGGTTGAGGTTCCGTATAAGCATCACTGTAGCCCCCACCTTGAGTTTCATAACATGAGTTGGAAAGCCTGCAAAGTCGAAAGAGTTGAGGATGTTAGGGGTAACAGGGTCCAAGAAAGCCTGATCCATCTCATCGATTGAGGATGATATGTGATAATCTCCCGGAAGTTGATCCATGACAAAGTCGTTAATCAGTCGGACGGTTGAATTCAAAGGGGTTATGATACATCGGCTTGAGTAAAGGTTTGTCAAAGCACTCCAGTCTTGATATTGGATCAGGTTAGCTGCTGCGCCATACTCATTACTGAGGAGTTGATGATCGCAAAGTGATGGAGGACGAACAACGGTCACATTGCAGTGCTTGATGGCTATGGTTTCACAATCGGCAGTCTGAAGACGGCCGGAGCCCAAGTCCAAAAGCCAATTTGCAAAGTTCATGTTATGAGGATTGGGACGCGCATTGGTACCACCAAGTCGGATGTTGACTGTAAGTGCGAATCTATGGACGAATCTCCAGAGATGAGAAGCCTTCAATGTTGCTGAAGCTTGCTCCAATAGATTACTACGCCGAACGACAGGAAGAATTTGCCTGAAGTCACCGGCAAACAATACGACTTTACCGCCAAATGGCAGGTCGATTTGTGTGAGATCACGAAGGGTACGGTCAACAGCTTCAATTGCGTGACGATGTTGCATTGCAACTTCGTCCCAGACTATAAATTGGACTTCCTGAAGGTGGCGTCCTAACCCCTTGGTGGCTGAGATGGCGCATACTGAGTCTTCATATATCGGAATAGGTATCTTAAAAGCGCTATGAGCAGTTCTGCCATGGAGCAACAATAGAGCTGCAATACCCGCCGCTGAGACAGCCTGAAACTTGATACCATGTCCGTTACAGAAATGTAGAATGGTGTTAAGGGTGAAAGTCTTCCCTGTTCCACCAGGTCCATCGAGAAATGCTAGATAAGGTTCGGCCGATATGATTGCATTGCAGACCGAGTTGATTACCGCACTCTGCTCGCGGGTCGAAGCTTCCAGCATAGCTAAGTACTTTTGAGAACTTTCATCGGGTGAGACATGGTTGCAAGGATTAGGTCCAGTGCCATCTGGTAGTCTGAGATCGAAAAGTAAAGCCTGGTCCACTGCTTGCAATCCAACGGCATTGAGAGTAGTTTCCATTTGTATTAAGACTCTCTCTAATAAGTGAAGTGAGTAGTTTTGGATATGAGCCTCGCTTGGAACCACATGTGGGTTCAAGCGTCGTATCTCCCGTTCACAGTCATCAGATAAGTTGATCACGTGGTTGGTCCAAAGCCGGAGGGGATCAGCTGGAGGACTATGACAAAGAATAATTGCAAACATATGACGTAATTGACGGCCAGTCTTCCATCTGGCTGCTTCAATCAGGCTCTTGTGATAATGATGATCGCCTAATAAGAGGCCCAATCTGTCGGCTGCTTCACGAAATGAGCCTAAAACAACTCCATCCACTGTTCGAAGATACTGAAATGAAGTTGGACCGGGTATGTGTGAGAGTAAGAGTCGGAGGTAATACACATCTCCTCGCTTGACATTTGCAAAGTAAACTTGGCCAATCGAAATGAGGGAATTCTGTCGGGGAGTGAGTCGTTTCTTCTTCTCGTTCCATACAAAATACTTGGTAATTTCTTGGTACTTAATGCTTCTGACAGTATCATCCGAGTCCTTGAGTGGTGCATTTTCTCGGCAGAGTCTGAAATACTCGGTCAGAGTGGTTCGCTCGGCCCGACCGGTATCCATAGCTTGACAAAGTCCTGCTTGATTCATAAAATAAATTGTCTGGCTACCCTCAAGATGGAGACTGAGCCGTTGAACTGGTGGATATCTTCCTGATAGTGGATACTTCAGGAGACGCCACACAGCTAGACACAAAAACATTTCATGTAAGAGTTAGACACATGCTATAGTTCAAATCAAGATATAAAAGATTATGACTTACCCTCACATGCGGACAGGTATCTAGCATTCACAAAAGCTAGAATCTCGTCCGGCTGGTCCTGGTCCTCAACTCCTGCTACAGTACGGTCATGTCCTTTGAGAATGTATTTGAACAAATACTTGATTGCCCTTATGCTATGAGCAACCTCGACATTGATGTGGCAACCATACTTTAGTAGCAAGTAACGGTTATGAGGTACCACATTTCCATTGTCGTAGCGATAATCTCCTTTGATAAAGTAACGTCCATTATCTGGTCTTTTGTAAGAGGGATAAGAATCATCGTTGAGTTCAGTCGTTGCACGGAAAGGGCGTGGGTAACCAAGTCGGCACTCGGATCCGTTCCAGCACTTGTACTCCTGGCAGGGTCCGTGTAGCATGAACTTGGTGACAGCCCTGAAGATTCCAGGCTCGGTATTGGGATCGGGGAGCTGGGCGCTGATGAGACAGTCGACTTGACTGGGAGTAGTGGGTCAATCGTTTTGTTCAAGGAAGAGAATGAGATGTGCATGAGGAAGCCCACGCTTCTGAAATTCGATTGTATAAACGTAAGCCACGAATTTTCCAAAACGTTCGTACTTAGTCACATCATCCAACATGGCATGATATTTAATGTAGAAGACTCTGGCCACGAGATCCGGTCGGTCTTGAGCTGTTTGGCCTTCGTCCAGTGCTTGAGTGATCTCGTCCCATTCCGGATTAGCTGTCATGGTAATAAAGAGACTGGGATGTCCATACTCAGCAACGAGACTCATTGAGTCCTGGTAGAGCTGCTGCATGTGGCGTGGACCTCCAGTAAAAGATGAAGGTAGCACTATGTGTCGTCCTACAACTTCATCTTCAAGTTCGTTACCTAACGCTTCGACAGCACCATTGTATAGCTCCGCCCTGATCTCCTTCTGGTGGTATCGAAGGAACTGGAGTCTTGAGTGTTCCACACAGACGTACATATTGACTGCGAATTCTTGAAAGAGACGTCCTGATGCAAGAATTACAGAAAAAGGTGGTCGTCTGAAAAGTAAGTAGGCAAACCATTTGAGATTTGAACAATCCCCTTCAGGGTCTGAATTGCGCAGTGAAATACATCAATTTTATATATTGAACATGAGGCTAAGGAAAGTGACTTACTTGCTACAGTCGGATTGGTATAGTGTTCATCCCACATTTGGGAACCGTAAAGGAAAAGCAACGGGTAACGTAAAGCAAAATAGCCAGTGTGAAGCTCAGATATCCTTTGAAGATCACCTGACTGCCTCTCAAGAACGATGTCCCTCGCTTTCACACCTATGTTGCCATCTCCCTCCACTATGGCAGCAACCTCGTTGGCTGTAGGTCGATTGTATCGGCGGTGGTCTGTGCCGGGGGCTGAGAGAGTTTTGATCCGGAGTGTACGTGTATCACCATTGTTACAAATCTGAGCAGCAGAACGGAATACTTGCGCATAGGGGTTGTGGCGAGTCATGAATTGCTGGAACTGAAATAAGATCCAAGGGTCTAATTCACTATGGCTGCGCTGAATTCGAAATAAGGTTTCTTCTGGACCTCCACCACCGTAGATGAAAATTTGTGCAAAACCGGGGCTGTTATCTGGTAAAGGCATAAGGGATCCGATATTGTGTGACAGCTGTCCCGAGATCCTGAAGGTGTAGGTGCCAAGTTGACCGGCCACACTCCTGTCTACGTTCGCACCGAGGGAGGTGAAGGATAAAGCATTGTTGTACTTTTGAATCTTTGATCTGAACAACACCGAAACTGTGGTAGTAGAATGGGTCAGTGAAGGATGTTGGAAATTGTGTGTGAGATGACTAACCTTCGTCTGTGCCAGATAAGAGGGCTCGAAAGAAATCTGGTACCTGTTGACCTACATCTTCCGGAAAATACTTCATCGGTAATTCAATTGACCCTTGTTGGCAACAATTGGAGTAAGACGTCGTGGTAGCGTTGGCGTCCTTAACACGTCGCTCTAACCTCCAGCGGTATGCGCCACAGGACTCGCACTGGTCATCCTGAAGGCCTATACTATGGGGAAACTCCAGCGGTAATCGATTTAGGAGCATGGTTTCGGAGCCAAGTGCCTCAGCACGGACAGCAGGACCCTTAGGGTGTCGTCTAGGAGGCATTATATCAAGTTATTGAAGTGTTTCGATGAATTTTTTGCAAAATAGCCAAGTAGGATTCAGGCAAATTCGATGATTTAGGAATGAGTGAAAAGGAAAGCAGCAATTAGTATCTAGTACGTGATACCAGCTATATATATAGGCTGATCTGGTGGACTCCAAGTACGATTATGAGGAAACATGGATTATAACATCCTTACCTATCTTCAATGATCCTGGATTCGGCATGAGATGCAGAGCATGAAAAACATAAAATACGCTTCAATATGTCGAACCATACATAATCTGACCGATGTGTCGAACCGTCCTCTTTGTCATAAGATTGAAGTGTGTTATTCATGAAACGAAGAATTACCATATCATGAAGACCGATGATATGACGTAAGTAGAGCAAGTGACACTTCTTGGTGGCCGGTCCAGTTTTCAGAACATGACATTGGTCGATGGTAGTACCGATACGAATTGACTGATGGCGGTGAGAGTGGCGGGCGACATATCGCTCCTGGATGTCGAGCAGTTGGTGAATATGCGTCAAGATGTCACAAAGATCGTCTTGAGGATGTGTAAGAGTATCGGCAGACATGGAGAATACAATCCTTGGATGTAAAATGCCGTGTTTGACATTTGATGTCAGAATCGAGATGAAGCTGTTGATGATTGTTTGACATTTGTATATCGACAATGACAAAGTTCTTTGATCAAAGTAATCTTGAATCAGATTGTGAACCATTTGACATTGTTTGAAAATGAATAATGATACGTCCTTGGATTGGTAAAGTGAGAAGGTATTCGATCGTTGATTTGCTTTGATGGCTTCGGCACAGTGAAGTGGAGCTTCACATCTTGTCCTAAAGATGGCCATATTCGTACCAGTTGAAACCATCATAGGTCGCAATAGTACTGGATCCTGTGGCACTCAGGAATCCAGCACACTTGCTGTTATAGTGATGATTGGTTGATTCGAAGTGGTGAGTTGGTATCAAGAGGTATTGGGATTATAGTCGAGAATGATATCGCTATCAAGTCATGTGATTACGCTGTGTATTGTGGGCGCTCGTATGAGGCACGCAAGGAGAGATGCCGTAGTCCATGAACACGCACCTCCAGGATTCTAATAACCAATGCGGAATCCGCTGGGATTAGTAATGAAATGTACGAATACGTCTATGTGACGTATTTATAATTTCCTATTTAGATGTTCTTTAATCTAGAGGATATCCCAGCGGACTCGTCATTAGGGACTGGGCGAGGTTTCGACCGACAGAGGATTTAGCCACCTCAATAAGCGCATGAATCCCCTGGAAGTCGACCGAAGCGATTTATGCAAACAGGAGGTGTCAGGATTACTCCTACAAGCCCAAGAGACCCGACTGTCAGATGATTTCACCAAAACCAGAGCGAGAGCAACCTGTGAAAGGTATATCTGGCTATCCAGAAGCGTTCTGCCATAGGCTTTTGGCTGAGGTGGGGGGGGAAATTTTGAATAGACAGCTCGTCTTAGGGAGGGTCATGCCTCAGGATGAGCCCCGGGCAGTCGGGCTCGGGGACCGGCCAGAACGACCCACCGAGCAAAATCTAAGAGCCCTGCCCGGCTTCCGGCCCGAACCCGCCTCAACGGGGACTCCTCCCCGGACACGTAGACCGGTCCCCGCCACCGAGAAAACGGTGCCCTACCGATATGTCGGTTCTCCGTCAAGTCCCCGCGAGTTCTCGATTGGACTGACCTTTTCCTGGAAATATTTCAACATGAAAAGCTTGATTGGTGAAGTGCCCGCTGCTACCCATGGCTGATCATGCATGTATAAACATACTCACAAGCAATTTGCTCCAAATAAGCTCATAAAAGGAAGCTATTGCTGCTCACTGTTTGGGTTTCTATTGAACCTAAGACTTTCCTGGACATACATTCACCCTAAAAGATTAATTGTGAGCTGCCCAGTGCTACTTCATCACAAGTAACGTGATTGAATTACGCTCATAAAAGCAATCTGTTGTGTATCTTCTTCCTTTCAGCGCTTGTCTGTCTCACTTTGTCTCATCTTGCTAGCCAATTAGTTTTCATATTACCATTTTAAATCCATCATCCATCATCCATCATCCTCATTATTTGTTCTTTTTCTTTGCTCTCAACACTTTTCAGATATTACCTACCATCACATTCTCCTCACTAGTTCAATAATACAGTGTTCTTAGATAAATGGCTTCTGATTCTCCTCACTCCTTGTCTCAAGACACTGTAGCAAAGCGTGGCAAGTCTTCGTATGTATGGTGCCATTTCACCATCCAAGGCGATAAGACAGTGTGTTCAGTAGTGTTATCTAGTGGAAAGATTTGTGGAAGGTCCCTTGCCCGCGACAAGACTTCTAGTACAAAGGCAATGTCAGACCATCTTCAGAGACTGCATGGATTGTACAACCCAAAGCTGGTGGAGCAGTCAAGTCAAGTAACCCTGGAGGGGTCCTTCAAGAGAATCAAGACTCAGCACGTGGTAAGACTTTTGTGATCTAATCAATTGTGTTATTTCTTGAGACTCACGATTGTGTTGAATCTTTTGTTTGAACAGGTTTCACTGAATGTTGAATCTCTCAAGACGGCGATATCTTATTTCATGGCTGAAGCCGACCTGCCTTTCTCTTTGATAAACCGTCGATCTTTCAAAGATCTTTTGAAGCTTTGTAATTCTCAGACAGCAGGAATGATGGTGAAACGTCACACCATAGCCAGACATACAATTTCGATCTTTCACTTCTACCAGAACTACATCAAGAATAGTGTATTCAGCAAAGCGAAGTATATCTCCTTTACACAAGACGGTTGGACATCACCTAATCAACGGTCTTACATGTCGATCACAGCTCATTTCATCACAGACAACTTTGAGCTTAAGTCACTGACCATTGGTATCCCCCGTGTTTCAGGTGAGTTATCTTCAGGTATTGTCTTACTCTCCAGCAAACCTCACTAGGCTAACATCTTTCAATCCCATCCAAAACTGAATGCAGGGCGTCATGTGGCTTCTAATTATGCTGATCTGTTTGTAGATTACTTGAAGAAGTACAACATTGTCAATGCACTATCAACAATCACTGCTGATAACGAAAGCAAGAATAACAAGATTGCAAAACTCATACACGAAGCTCCCGAAATTGAAGACTTTGATCCTAACGAGTCGCTCTATGGTTGTGTCGCACATGTCATTAATCTTGCTGCTCACAAAGGTCTCGATGTATTTGGAGTTGTTGAAGATGAGCTTGTTGGTCACTCAGATACCTCCAGCGGACCGATGGGCCTAGCCAATCTGGTTGATCCTGCTGATTCTCGCACAGCAAACCTTTCAACAATCAGGTCAAGATGTCACGGCCTTGTGATCTGGGTACGTAGCAGTCCACAGAGATCGGAGGCCTTTGGAAAGACTGTTACACTACTACGAAGTCTTGCTCTTAATTCAACTGATCCAGCTAATCAAGGGTTAGCAGATGAAGCTGAGGTGAACTCTGCACTTGGTTCCCTCCTTCCCGAGCCAACCGAGAATATAGATGAAATCGATCCGATCTCCAAGGGAACTGCTGTAGCTCTGACCCCTGACGTTGAAACTCGCTGGAACTCGACTTACCTGATGTTTAGACGCCTTCTCCGCCTCCGAAAAGCTGTCCAACAGTTCTGTGAACGTCCTGGTGCTACCAAATTTCAGCTCTCAGATATCGAGTGGACTTATGTCGAGCAAATGTGCAATTTTTTGGAGCCGCTCTCCGAAGCTACAAATGAGCTTTGTCGATCAAAGTTTCCTACACTACACACTGTGATACCAATCTATATTGCAGTGATGGGTCGATTAAACAACGTGAGTCCTGGAGTTCTTAACCTTCATGATTGGAAGAATACAAAAAGCTTATTTGTTTAATTGTATGTACATTCAGGTTATGACAACTTATGACAATAACCACTTGATTCCTGCCGCTCGAGAGATGGTTGAAAAGCTCGAGACCTATTTCAAGAACGTTTTATTCAAACCCGGTGCTATATGTGCTACTATACTGGATCCTCGACTCAAGATGACATTCTTTGAGGTGTGGTTGCTACTACCTAGACTTAATGTATCCTGCCTGTGTTTAACCTGACTAACATCATCATCTCTCTTAATCTTCTACAACAGGCCAAATCCAATATCTTTAATCGTTATGCCACATCTCCTACAAAGCTGAAAGAAATCTTCTGTGCCGAAGCCTTGAAGTTTAAATCACCTGATCCCGACGCACGTCAAGCTACCAAGAGCACCAGTCAATCCTACTTTGGGGCTGAGATCTATGGGACAAACACAGGGCCGGCTTCATTTGACAGCGAGCTTGGCCGATATCTAAGTGATCTGGTTGAGCCCGCAGATGCCGACATCCTGCTTTACTGGAAAAGCAAAGTTACAAGCTACCCTATCTTGAGTGAGATGGCCCAGAAATACCTGGCCATCCCTGCTACTAGTTGCCCGTCTGAAGGTGCCTTTTCGAAAACAAAGGTGATTTTGACTCCTCAGAGAAACAAGCTCTCCGACTTGAGTGTAGAAGCACTACTGTGTCTCAAGGAATGGTATCGAGTTTTTGGTCCTTTGTATGTATCACCTGGTTCACAGGCAGAACCTATAGCTGTGATTGAATGATGTCTATCTATTCAGTTTCATCTCCTCACCTTTCCCTCAACTATTGATCATGATTCTTTTGTCATCTCGATTTCTAACTCTTTATCGTTTTTATTATCTCGATTTCTAACTCTTTATTGTTTTTATTATCTCAATTCATAACTCTCTTTGAACACTGTTAATCACTTCCTTGTATGTATCAACTGCTTGTTCACCCATCCTTGCTTGAATATGTATCATAACTGTTCATAATCTATGTACGGTTTCTCGGTTCTCCGAGAAAAATCGGGGATCTTGATACCTCAGGCCGGACCCCGATCCGACGGAGCCGGGTCGGTGTCGGGGTTCTCAGAGCTCTAGCCCGGCTACCGTATCGACGGTACGGTAGACCGGGGATCTCCGCCTCCGCCGGAGCCGGGGCTCATCCTGAAGCAGTAGGCGTGACATTTTCAATTTCCAGACTCGGTTGAGGATCCGGTGGTTCAAGCAACGTTGGGCCGCTGCGCTGCGTTGTTGGCAACGGGGGGTTGCGCAACAACGCAGCGGTTTTTTTTTGGGGCATGTAAGGACAACGCAACTGGCAACTGTAGGCGCCGTTGCGTTGCTGACAGCGTGCAACGGTTTTGCGGCCGTTGCGCAAGACGCAACGACGCAACGCATGCAGGAAGACATATTCAGACTTGTTTTATCAAGGGGCAGTAAACTAACCTACTACAACGCGTGTTTTGTACTTTTTTTACTTCTGCCACTTGTACTTGAAATAAGAAAAACAAAAATCAAACCTTTTTTTATCAACTCATTTGGCATTCAGCTACTTGCCCTTGCCAATACCGTTTCTTCCCCCAAATGATTCAATTACACCATTTACTTTGGTGTACTTATGTGCGAGAGGAACCCCTTGGCGAATCCACAGGCGGGATCCTACATTGTACTCGATCGTTCGAGGAACCAGACGGACACGGTCAGACGAACAAATGTCGGCCGCTGCTGAGAAAGTCCGTTCGACAATTGCAGAACTGGCCGAGAGACTCAAATAGTCACGCGCCAAAGACGCCAATACTGGGAATACGTTGGAGTTCACCTATGGGGTATGAGTAAATCAATATGCCAATTGATAACCAAGAGAATAGTGATCAACAATATGAAGGACCACTTACACTCCACCATGGTAAAATCGCTTTGCATTCTCTTGCATTGTCCGCAGAAGCCATCGGATGAGTCCCCTTCAGGTAGGCAGCAACCTCGTCGCGCTGCACTTCAGGATCACGAGATTTGAAGAGTTGGAATACACTGTTAACTCCTGTTTCGTTTGACTTTGAGGTCGATGCTGCAGGAGCAGTTTTTTCTACTGAAACTTCTTTAGTGCTGGATTTGGAATCTAATTCCTTCTTACGCTTGTCAAAAGTTCGTTGAAAGAGATTTCGTGCACGGATGGTGTAGGGGTGTTCTTGTCCAAAACCTTGCTCAAAGATCTGCAGGCGAAAGAACGGGTTGAGAATGGAAGCCATGACTGTTGTATCACAGTTCATGGCTTCTTCGAGGTATTTGTCGACTCGGGCTTGCATCGATGTGATCATAGGTAACAGAGCTTCTCCCATTTGAAGTTCTTTTGCTCGGCTGTCAAGGTGAGCCTTGAGAGCGTAGAACTCGGCGATAACCATGGAGCCAGTTGGGCCATCGCCCTCAATCCGCTTAGTGAGATCCAGGAAAGGCTGTTCACAACATCATTGATAGTCAGTAATCACATTCAAGTTTCCAAATCCAAATAAAAATAAGCAGAAACAGTTCAACATCACTCACGGCCAGCTCGTTGGTCAACTCCTCAAGCGAGTTCCAATCATCGGGAGAAAAGTATATTTCATGAAAGTAACCTCGGGGTTTTTGGGATGATCTAGATCTGCGCTTCTTGGCTCGAACACGCTCCAGGTCTTCGGCAAGAAGCTTGCTGACCACCTGAAGATTTGGAAGGTTTCGATCTAGATCATAAGCAAAGATACCTGAGATTTGCGGCGTAAACAAAACTCACCTTCTGCGCCTTGACCAAACAATTTAGGGAGTCGAATTTGGCATTCCATCGGGTTGCGTTGTATCCAGGAGTGAGGGGTAGCACTTTTAAATCCATCTCTTTCGCCTTTCTCGCAAAGTATCTCCTCCAAGCAGCCGAGCGAGCGACACGACGCGAAATGAAGTTGGCCTTGAAATCCTAACAGTCAGTATCCATGGTGATACATTGCAGTGATGTGTATAAGCTTACCTGGGCCATTAATTCATTTAGGCGTTTAGCTTGCTTTCTGGAATCTCGGTTATGAAAAAGATTCGACATGACATTGGAGCTCGCCGGCGTAGCATCATTGGGTTGTTCAACTGAGACTTCATCAAGCTTGTCCTCAGCATCTTCGTCGTAGTCAGGAGCAACACCTAAGAAGTCTTCTCCTTCAGAATCGTGATCGGTGTCATCTTCGTCCGGTAGCAGATTTTCTTCTTCAGCTTCTACTTCAGCTTCAAGATCAATAACTTTTGTAGTATTTGAGTTAGAGCTTTCGTCCTCGTCTTCCTCGGCAATCACAGGCATTCGCTCAGATATAGGAAATGCTCCTAAGAGCGATTCTCGTTGAGAATCACGTGAGGGGATCGTTCGCCCAAGTTCCAAGAGACCGCCCTTAACTGTTGAAGACAGTTTATGAAGAAAGCACTTAGCATAGTCGGTTTTGGGATTCCACGTGTAAGTTTGTCCATCAGAGGAATTTAGATCGTTAGCTTCTAAGTCTGAAAATTGAGCATGCATCTCTTCGGCCATGGTGATGTTGTTTGACCCGGAGTCGGTCACCTGGCAGAGCATGTGGATATTTTGGAAAAGATATCAATACATATTAATTATACAAAATAAAGGAGGTAGTGAAAGAAAAAGTGAAAGCAAAATCGTTTCAAAAGAAAAAGTTACTTATCTTGTATTGAAGCTTATGCTTCTTCATAAAATGTACTAATGGCTGTGCAAGCCATTTTCCATTGTGATGCCAAGCGACTAATTTGAGTGTTAGATGTCGGACCTGATAGTTCCAATTGTCGTTGATGAATGTCACCGCAGCACCGAGGAACGCATGGATATTGTTCGCAGTTGTCCAACCGTCGTGGATAAGGGTGAACCGACCCGCATTACCCTGCCGAAGAATATGAAGAAAGGAAGTCAGTGTCCTATACCTTTTCGATAGATAGAAACAGCTCACGTTGATTTCCTTCAAGACTGTGTCTTGAAACGAGACATACATCCCGGCTGCTTCTCTAGCCACCCATGTACGACCAAATACCTTTACGTCCCGCCGGATGTAACGGAAAGCCACTCGGAGGAAGTGATCCTCAATTTGATTCCAAGGTAGCGCTTGTGCCAGGATCCAGACCGTGAGAATTTGGTTTAGTACATCGTTGCTGAAAGGTGTTGGTTGTTTTAGATCAAAGAATTCAGCCAATTGACGCTGATCCTTCTTAGACTTCTGTGCCTCAAGTTCGATCGCAGTTGGCGGAAGATTACCACCGGCATCAATTGCAGCCTGTCGGCCTGCACACGGTTTTCGAACTCGGCCTACAGTGTAGCCATCTCGATGCTGCTTCAGGTTAGAGTTGGAGTCGTAATAGACGCGGGGCTTCTTTGGGCACCAAAGACAAGGATAGACAAGAGGCTTCTTCGTCTTATCCTTTAAAATACAAGGGTTTTGAATCAGAAAGCCAATACCCGAATGATTTGGTGAGCAAGCATGAGATTGAAATACTCACATTGTCATCTCCCCATTCAGGTTCTCCATAGTAGTCTTTCACATCATCGTATTTAGGCTGATTGTCTTCGCCCTCCAAAACCTTGGCTCGCTTCGCTTGTTGGCGCTCGGTGAGGTTGTCATCAGAGTCCTGATTCATTTCAGCTTCTGATGGCAGATCAACATCAATAGGCTGTTATTCAAAGAGGGTGTAAGTTTGGATTAGCTTGAAAATGCTGAGTCAACTTGATTCAGAGGGAAATGACTCACGTTTTCCTTTGATCGGCTAGCTCTAGATCGCTTCTTCGAGGTCATAAGTCCTCGACTTCTTTTGTTTGAGGCTTGATTCGAGACATTGGACACAGACTCCTTAGTACGAGCAGATGTCTTACGGATTCTGGAAGATTGGGGCAGGGAGATTGTGGTCCGACCATCAGGTGATGGCTGGACCATTCCGGAAGCCCTTTTCCGAGGAGTCGGGGGTCTCGATGATCTTTGAAGAGGAGTACCAATGGCCTGAGAAGAGGGTGGTTGGCTGGGTCCCTCGGCAGGGCTACTTGCCATGATCAAGAGGAAAGTATGATGGTGAAACGGAAGCCAGTGTGAACGGTATGGAAGACTTGACCTCGAAGTTGGAAATCGATGGTTTGAAAAGAGGGGATTGGGGTAGGATTTGATTGACTGCCGAAAGGATAGACCACGTCGACGACGAGTCGGATGGCCTAGCCTTTGCTGCATGGCGTCAGCAGCAAGGGGTTGGGGATCGCTAGATGTTGTAAGTGAGGATGGTGCGGTAAGCAGGTGGATTGAAGTGTGAAAACGAGAGATGGAGGGTGGAGGGTAAGCTTACGCATGTGCCGGGTGCCCTGCGGGTAGCAACGGGCGGTGGCCCCGTTACTACCCGCTGCGTTGCTCGGATAATCGTTGCCAAAACAACGCAGCCCCCGAATCCTCCGACCCTGCTCGGGTAACGCAGTCACTGCAAACATTATTCGGCTTCCCCAAGTGGGCAGGAAAAAATGATTGGGAGTATGATTTGTCATAAAATGATCTATCACTCCACACCTAAGCCAGAACACACACACTACATATGTGCAACAGGCTTAGTGAATAGGTGGTTATCATGTACATACAGTTCTGCTCAGTTATCTGCTCATCAGCATAAGTTATTCATATGTAATACATGCTGTAACTTTTTTCAGATTGACAAAAGTATTCAAAAGATTGACTACATACACCCACCCAGTGTTTTGGTGTGATCTCATCAACTCAACTGCATGTAACACCCTTTCTGTTACTATGAAACAGCTTCAGTAATATTGCCTGAGCAGCTACAGCATTATATGTAGTGAATTTTTGCAACAATTTTTCCAAGGTCAAAAAAGTTACATGTGGTATAACATGTGATTTATTTATTCTGATGGGCAAAAAACTGAGCAGACCTGTATGTACATGATAGATAACTATTTACTTAGCTTGCTGCACATATGTAGTGTGGGTGTTATGTCTCAGGTGTGCAGTATTGGATCCTTTTATGACAAACTGTACTATTAATCATTTTCCTCTTCCAACTTGGGGAAGTTGAATGATGTTCACAGTGAGTGTGTAGTGAGCAACCCCGCTGCGCCCCGCTGCGCGCCGTTGCGCTGCCGGCGCGGTGCGTTGCACTGCGTTTCCGGTGCGTTGCGCCTTTTGGGCAACGCAGTGGCCCGACGTTGGTTCAAGACTCATGACATCGTCCTCTTCATCATCAAAGAAACGAACCTTGACAG
Source organism: Melampsora larici-populina 98AG31 (assembly GCF_000204055.1). NCBI lineage: Eukaryota > Fungi > Basidiomycota > Pucciniomycetes > Pucciniales > Melampsoraceae > Melampsora > Melampsora laricis-populina. The sequence continues at coordinate 590,344 of NW_006768803.1, forward strand.
AGTTTTTGTCTGGTTCAGTTGAAGCGGGCGAAGGTGCCTGTTGGATTGATTTAAACGGAAAAACTTCTTCATTGAATGTGGAATGGTGAGTGATGTAAATTTTTCTGGAGGATAAATCATAAATTTGATAATTGAAATTATCTTGTTCAAATCCCACCAGAACGCCTTCTGAGCTGACTGGAGAAAATTTTGAGTGGCGAAGTTCCTTTCTGATCAGGCCGAAAGCTTGGCAACCAAAAATACGAAGATGATTTATTGAAGGTTTTCTAAAGAACCACATCTCAAACGGAGTTTTACCACCGTCAAGAGCAGCCGTCATGCAACAATTTGTCAGGAATACTGCCGCACTACAAGCAAAATACCAAAAACGGATTGGCATAGCTGATTGCAACATCATCAAACGTGCCCTGGTATTGACAATTCTCATACCACATTCGGAGACACCATTCTCTTCAGGAGCATAACCTGAAGTTAAGTGAAGAGTGATGCCAAGCTCCTTGAGCTTGGGACCGAGTAGGTTGTTGAGGAATTCACTACCTTGATCTAGTGTGAACTGCTTAAGAAGACATCCAGTTTGTCTCTTGGCAACGGCGATATACGCCATAAACGCCTCATACACCTCTTCTTTAGTCTTGTAATTAAGCGGATAAATGTGTCGGTATGCAGAATAATCATCACAAAAAAGGACAAAATAATTTTCATTGTTGATACCGGTAGTTCTGATAATACCACTTAGGTCGACATGAACATTTTCTAAAAAGGTACGTGCACGGGGTCTAGTTTGGTTATGAGGAATTTTTGTATTTTTAGACAGAGAACAAATGTCACAGTTTAAGTTTTCATCCAAGTACTCAAAATTTTCAACACTATCAAGCTTAGCCATCAGTTTGAGGTATTTATTGCTGACGTGTCCTAATCGTTGATGTTGAAGTGAAGCAGTCATTTCAGTACTTGATGATGATATTGATGAAGAGTGTATTCCACTCACGGGTTCAAGAAGAATGAACATGAGATTGTTGTCCGAAATGAATCCGTTGAATAAAGCAAGACCATTCAGAACTAAGGAGAAATTTGTGCTGTCATGGAAATATTCCCTAACTCCTTGTTTTTTCAACACAGCCCCAGCGATCAGATTACAAGAGAGCTGCGGCACGAAAAGACAATTTTTGAGTTCAAATGGAGTTTCGTCTCCAGCGAGAAACCTAGCTACACCTCGGCTATGAACTGCCAGAGAGACATCACCACCGGCGAGCTTGAGATGTTTGCTTGAGTCATCGATTTTGACAAGTGAGGAAAGATCGAAAAACATTTTGTCTTTGAACATATGGTGAGTCGCACCGGTATCGTGAAGAGCCCAGATCTTTGATGTAGAAGACAGAGCCGCAGACACGGAGGCACTGATATTCGGGTCTTCTTCAAATTCCGAAGGAGAGGCGGAAATTTCTTCTAGTTCATTTGAATCCTCATCATCGAATTCAGCATTCATAGAAAGAAATGCCATACTAGCAGACGCATTGTTGACGCTTGAGTCAAAAACTTTCTTTACACCTCTGATTGTCGAGGCTTGAGTAGAGAGAGCAGTCGAATTTGAACTAGAACCTGAACCTCCTGATTTTGCGCGAATTTTAGCTAGGAATGCAAGTCGTTTATCGGCATTTTCAGGTTTTGACCAGCAGTTCTTGGCCAAATGCGGTCCGAAGCACTCTTTGGGAGAACATTCTCCAGATGATTTCTTTGAGGATCGAACGGAAACAGCGTTTACTTCTCTGATCGCGGCGCACGTCCAGCCGTGGCGTTCTTCGCATTTCCGAAGGTAAGAACTGACACCTTCCCGAGTTAAAGGAACTACCGTGTTATGGATATATTCCTTTGTTTCGATAGATAAAGAAGGAATCGCGCCGAGGAGCATCCTTGCTGATTGGATGTCAGAAAGCTCACCCTTCAGGCGATAAAACTCGCGGACAAGATTTTCAAACTTGTCAATGAAAGATGTAAGAGTGTCGGATTTGGTGATCTGACAAGCGTAGAGTGTTCGAGTTACTGCTTCCAATTTGTCTTCCGAAATCCAATTGTGATAGGTTTTAAGAAAGGTCCAGCATTTATAAGGGTCATAAATGATTTCAGATGCATCCTTGGGATCAGTAAGGTGATTGCGTGTTCTGACTTTGTTGACGGTATCTAGTCTTTGTAGAATGTAGGTGGTAAGATTGAATCGAGTCTTCTCGTGTTCAGCTTCAGAGAGTGAGGACTTTCGAAAATTTTCCTCTTTGACGTAATGATGCAATTCAAGTGAACGAAATACCTCCATAAGGGATTGACTCCACTCAACGTAGTTTTCGTCTGACAAATCATCAGACACTTTGTATTTGCTTAATGCATTTGTCATGATTTGTGAGTATTTTTGAAGTTGATCACCGAAAACTCTTGAATCGACTTGGTTGGTCATCTTGTTGGAGATACGATCCTTAGGATCAGAATGAACGTCAGGAGGAAGAGAAGTGGATTGATCCTGACGAGCCGTTACTGCTGAATCGGCTGAACTTGAAGTGATTGAACCTTTGGTTACAGTAGAGTTATCCTGACAATCGTCGTCTGTGATGGGATCTGCGATTTTGGAACTCATACAATCAAACTGGTCGAATAGATCGTTTTACTCTCGCTACCATAAAACTTCTCAATAAATGAGATGTCTTGAGATTCCTAAGAATCAATGTCAGACTTGACAATCTAGAGTTGCCTGTAGTACAAAAAGAAAACCTGAGGGCACAGGTATCTACGTTAGACTACGGCAAACTGCAAGTCTACGACGATATCAAGACAAACCTGAGGGCACAGGTATCTACGTTAGACTACAGCGAACTGCAAGTCTACGACAATATCAAGACAAACCTGCGAGCTCGAAGATTTTCGTGGAGCACGCGTAAGGAAAAGATTAGAACAATTAAAATAAACAAATTTGATTCTTTTCGACAAGACTAACCTGAGGGCACAGGTATCTACGTTAGACTACGGCGAACTGCAAGTCTACGACGATATCAAGACAAACCTAACAACCAACAAAATCAAGACAAGAGAAAGATTAATAAGAAACTAGAAATTGAGATAACAAAAGATCAAGTTCTATACCTGCGAGCTCGAAGATTTTCGTGGAGCACGCGTAAGGAAAAGATTAGAACAATTAAAATAAACAAATTCTAAGATTGTAGTAATTGAGTCAGTAAGGATTAAACAATAGTATCTATGATGAGAAAAATGAGATAGATAGAGGATGAGACTTACTGATTCTTTTCGACGAGAAAAGAATCAGAAAAGGAGGGAGACTCAGAACACAAGAATGAAATAGATAACCCAAAAAGAAATTTTCCATCACCCCTTGATTCCAATTACCGTTCAACCCCTTGGTACAGCAGTTTGTCTGCAACGCCTAACCCCTTTGGTCTACTTCCTACACAAACTCTCACACCCCAGAATTCCTTCCTGACCAAAGCGTACAATCTTCTAAAATGAATTCTAATCACGTATCATAGGAAATGATCTTTGACTACCTCATAAGATAGTATCTTAACATCTTAACAGATTTTTCCTTAGCGGCTTCTAGCTAAGCTAAGCCAAGGTTTCACCCAAGGTGGCAAAAATCCTTAGCTTAGGTAAGACAGAATAAAACAAAATCATCATCTCAGTTTTTAATTTATGAATTCATAAGTCCTAATAACTCACCTTTATCAATTTAGATCAAATTTGATATCTCAAAGAGTTGTACTTGTTCTTCCTATCTTTATTACTCAATACCTAATCAAAGGAGTTCAACAATCCATAAAAGTTATATTCTTTGATCAAGTTTTATTTGTTTGAGATGGGCAAGTCACCCTTTAAATTGAACCTCATAACCAGTGTAATGATTTTTGAATAAGTGACAGCTCTTGCATGATCCTCAGTTCCAATAGTAAAGTTATCAGGATCATGTAAAGCAGCTTGAGTTAAGTAAGCTGTGTGAATTCCTTTTGTGTTAAGAGCTTCTGTTGATGGTAATTGAAGTACTAATGGAAATAAAAAGGTAAATTAGTTTTGTTTGATTAAAAGGATTGTAAGAAAGATTGATTGATCACCTTTATAACAATCTGCATAATTTTGAGGAGTTGTCTTTGATGAGTACGGTTGGTGAAAGAAAGGAAGTAAAAAGGTAGGTGTGATCTTTTGAACACATTGATGAAAATTGGCTTTTTCAGACATAATAAGACTTGATTCAAAGATTTCAAATTAAAGTTGATACAATTGATAAGTTGAGAATGGAATTGATTTTGAGTTGGATGAATTTTAAGATGATTTTAGTTTTGATAATTAAAGATTTGTGGGATACAAAGTTAAATCTGGGATTGTTTTCCCAGTTTGTGTTTGGAACTTTCCCATGTTCTCCAAGTTCCCCAGTTTGTGTTTTTGCCTGTATTTGGGAACCTGGGAAAAAACTCCCAGCTTTAACTTTGTATCCCATAATTGAAATCAACTGTATTTAATTTTATCAAGATAAGATGGTTGGTTGGTGCAAGGACAATTGTTAAGGGCTGTCGTAAAGCGGAATGCGCTAGGAAATCAAGTTTGGATGCAGACTTCTCCTTCTTCTTCTTGAATGTGTCCATTTGATAGTTTGTCATCTAAGCAAAGTCAAACTTGAATGAAAAGCACCCTGTATAGTCCTGGATCACAGGATCAGTCAGAATGATCCGCCCCATACCCGCATTATGGCCAGTGGTCATGTGCTGGGGTGTCAATCAGGGATGGTTTCCATTGTGTTTTTCATCCGGGTCTCTCACCGCTCAATTGAAATTGGTCACTTGAATGTGCACGCTGAGCATTAGAGGGCCTGAGATGACCTGAGCAGATGAGCTAGCCCTCCCTCAGGCTTCTCAGCTAAGGAATAAACCCTGAGGAAGGCCTAACTCATCTGCTCAGGCCATGCTTACCTTTGAATCAGATGATGAGCTGCAAGAACACCTGAAGGAATTTGGAGGAAATCTGGAAACAAACAACCAAGTACCTCACCGCCCCTCAAGAAGACAACCACTGTGATGTCCTTGGCTACTGGCAACTTGCTCAATGTCACTGGCTCATTCTATCCTGTGTGGCACAGGCCATGCTTACCATTGCTACCACTTGTGCTCCATCAGAGAGCACTTTCTCTAATGCTTTGAGGGTCATGAGAACCCACTGTGCTTCTTTCACTCCCCAAAACCTTGAAGCACAAATTTGTCTTAAGAGCTGGGTATCAAAATTAAAACAAAAGAAAGAGACTAACTTGTAATCTTTACTTTCCAAATGAAACATTCTTTACAAACTTTGACACTATGATTATATAAACTCCTTTCTTTAGATTCTCATACACGTAGAATTGCAATACAAGCCAAAAAATGCCTTGTCCAGCCCCATTTTGTGCTTTGATTTGAGTGTAGCCCTGCCTAGCCCTGAGTCCCAAAATCCAGGGCCTGCCTTGGTTAGCCCAATTGTTTATTTGACCCCATTGGGTTTACCCGAGTCTGGGCAAAGTCTCAGGGCCGGCCCTGAAGCTTTGTGGCCGGGTCACAGCCCAAGTTTGCTTGACTCATTTATGAGATGTGTTATAAACCAAGCCACAATCATTCCGGCCTTGCATGTTGTAAAATTTGTCCAGTGAAATTCCCATAGCTCCCGGCATCAACATCAATGCTGCCTTGCTGCCACATGGCTGTGGTCTTAATTTGAAGAGAGTCATTACACACCTTGTTTGCTCATTACAGATTCGTGTGCAGCACCCGAGACTCCAAAGAAAACCTTGGTCACAGTCTCTGTAGTCATCTAATAAAAATTACCCATCAAGATACATACAATATTGAGGCAATTGTCACTCCCAAGATGGCTGAAATTGCAAAAAGCCTCTCTCAATCTGCACAAGGTGTTCATAAAACTGGAACTTGAAGATGTTTGATACTGTGTGCTGTCTCAAGTCAAAGTATCCAAAAAAACTAACTTGATTGCAAGTAGATACAAGATGGAGTCTTGTCGGGAGATCAAGCCCAAATCAATGGTGAAAATAGGTAGATTTGACTTTAGGGCCTGTTTGGCTGGTTTAGCCAAAAAGCGCTACACAAAAATGCTTTTTTAATCTGCACCTTTTTCAGGGGGAAGAATGAGAACTTGAAATTTGGTTATACAATTACCAAACTCTCAACCATAGATCTCATCAAAAGATTGAAATACAGGGGAAAATGAGGTTAAAAACTCTTTTTGGTCCCAAAAACAGCCTCAGGCCTGTTTTTCAAAATTGAAGAGTTTTTCATCAAGAACGGTGTTTGTTCTTGATCAAACGAAGTTGCCAAACGCCGGTATTTTTGATCAAAACCAAAAACTGTTTTGACCCAAAAATGGTTTTTGGATTTGGTGGTGTTTTTGACCAAAAACCGTTTTTGGGTTCCAGCCGAACGGGCAAACAACTCGTGTCACACAGCATTTCAGCATCCACGTCTCCCCGCGAGCCTATCCCGGTGCCATCCTCTGACGAACATTTGAAAAGACAAAAAGTATGGGCATCCAGGCCCAATGTTCCAATGTGCCCTCCTCATGCAATGTAATCTCCGTTGCTACCTTGGTGGCATGCCATCTGAGCTCACTGTATGTCGTCTATGCATTTTTGTTTCTCTCTGTTGAAGCAGTTGTCTTCGTCTCATTCCAATTTCTATTATCCGATCAGAAAAGTTACAGGAAAAACTCTTGTCCTTCTCTAGCAATTGAGAAAAACAAAAACATTGACTCGACTTCACGGGTAAGCGGGGCGGGACAGCGCATTTTGAAGTTCTTTGATTTTGAGGTGTTTGGAAAAGTGGCCTTTTTCTTGACACCAGATTTTATTTTGGAATACGGGACAATGAGAACGAAGACTAATGTGCCGGAATGCAAATCCGTTTGAAATGGTTATATTTGGAGCGGCGCATCATCAAAGCACGATATTGTACATGTCAAGGAACTTCACATTTTCGGAGACAACAAATGATGAGATTTGATTGGACGTGAAGATAGAAAGAATGCTTTGTTCGTTATTTGTCAAACCCACATTATCATGAATGATGTCCGCTGATCTCCCGAAGGAACCGAACCTATACGAATGAAATCGGCGTCTATACGAGTGAAATCAGTTAAACTTGACAGTCGAGAATACGTCAACAAAAGTCTTACGCGAGATGGTGAGCTGATCATGTTGAATGTTTGAACTCCAAGTTAAAGCGGGTCGCATTTATCTATCGCTGTATGATGATCACCATCAGTCAGACTTCAAACAAAAATCGAAGTGATGACAAGCTCAGGAATATAAGACATACAAGCGGCTTGATCCATGTTATTACACTTCACTCGGCGATACTGAGTATCACGACAAGCTGATCGAAAACGCATTAGTTGCGAGATGATCATTGAGTAGATAGGAGTGGGGAGCTGAAGCAAGATTATGGGATCGATTGCACATGCTGCAAACTTACCGATACCATTGATCGTCTTGTCTTTGTCCGTCCAGAACGTATAAGTATCACGACACGTCACCTTGCCCACTGAAACTGGCTGTTCTCTGGGATGGTCTGGGATGGTCCAACAGCCACTGCCTGAATTTGGATATGAAGTTTGGTTTGAGACATGTAAAAACCAGTACAGATGAGCTCTCGATAGGAGGATTGGAAAGATCACAATTGAGCGGTCACCTGATGCTCGCTTTAGGTAGACCTTGGGGCATGACCAACGCGAGTACTCTCCGCGATCACCCCAGCTGAACGCTTTGCATACTGTACGCAAAGAATGGGAGGAAAAGGAGGTGAAGTTAATTAAAATATTTCCAATGATACAGCGAATGGATGACTCCATGACGTATAGAAAAGGAGATAACTCGACTGACAATTATGATCACTGGCAGGCTTGAACGGCTCGAGTCCAGCAGTGCACAAGACTAAAAATTGTTGTGCGCACGTTATCGTAGAGATCAGTCCTGACAAGATTACGATGATTGAAGTTTGAAGTGCAAGCATGTCAAAAGGGAAATGATAAGGTTTTAGGCAAGGAAGGTGTGGTGAGAGTCTGGACAAGGGGGACACGACACGGTATTTAGAGGGCAATCAAGGAAGCTGTCCCGATGCACGGACAGGAATTCAAGTTCCAGGAAGACATAATAGAAAATGCAAGCCACCACTTGATGCTGTGTGGAGTGTGGCACAAAATGCATGTTAATAAGTACATACTTATGTATATAAATCAGGGTCAGCAGGGGTCAGCCACCGGGTCAGCAGGGGTGCCAGGTGCCGAGGGTGGGCATGATATGAATTGAACCAACCGAAGTTGTATCAAAACAATTGATGGTGGCCGCAGCACACCAATTCTGCCAATTCATAGTTTGAGCGGTTCCCCGTTTGAGATGAACTGGTGTATTGGGGGCAGCCAGCCAGAGCCAGCCCCCCTCCCGGATCTGATAAGGAATTATTAGCAGTAGTGTCAAACTTAATTAAGTCCCTATGGATGGACCTAACCACCAACTCCACCATGGGACTTACACCCAATAGGGGTTGGGCGAAAAACCGACCAACAGGTTTTGCGCCATTGAGAAGTTACGCAAAAAGAGTTGAAGATGGCGGAAAACCACTGGACGCAGGTGTTCAGCCTGAGCCCCGAAACCAACACCCCGAGGGTTCCCCGAGCCCTGAACCCCCGGGGTGCGGGTTCAGTCACCTTTTTTGGGACCCCAGTACGCCGGGGACCCCGTACACCACAAACCCACCTTTTGTTGAGGAACGGGTGTCCAGAGGTTCCACCAAGACATGGTTGAGCACCGGGGCATGTGCGGCGAAGTACCACGACCTGATCCGGCCCTCAAGAGGTTTTTGAAATCCAGGTGATCAACCACGGTGAGAGCGGTTGATCGCCTGAAGTCATAATATTCTTGAGAACGTCTCAAAAACCCGCAATGAAAAAACATGTTCCCCCTGGTTTAATTATCAGCGGATGAGAAACATGTCTTAATTGGCTTAAACACACTGGCTCATCCGGCGAGCCACTTTGTTTCTGATGAGGAAACACTCCATCATTCCCTTTTGTCAAAGGATGGCCTTTCTTTAAGGTATTCATCTCATTCGCTGTTTTCGCTTTTGTATCAAATCATCCCACTACAAATCAGGTACTTTGACTTTTAAGATGGCTGGACATTGTTGTGTTGAACAATGTAATGCCTTCATGAGTGGGCCACAAGACCGTCAAATCTGACACGACTTGTGTTTTCAGGCTTTGCAGAGACCATTGGCGGTCCAGGTGATGTCGTATTTTCTTGTTTGGCTTGTCCTGGAGGCCGCACAATGCAAGAAGAATCGATTCCAAGGCATTCTAAAAATGAAAATCATATTCGAAACCTTGAAAGGCGGAAAGCTACTTGCAACACGGCTGTCACTGCAGCTGTCAGCTTCATTTCCTTTGCAAACAAAGCAGTGCAGGACGATCCACATCCAGCAAGTGATACCAATGATCAATTCAATAACAATCAACTTGATATGGATGAAGATTTGATGGATCCCCCTTTGGTGGAGCCCAACGTGGACGAGTCAGTTGATCATGAACGTGAACAACGACGACGGGCCCTTGTTGACCTTTGGGCGCGTGATTATACACGCCTCTTTGCATCTCCAGCTCCAGCCTCCAATCACAGTGGCGGAAATAGCAAAGATGATAATATGGAACATCATTCAATGGATGTCAATAACAAAGATAACCAATCTGTGCCCTCAGATCCATCTGACAAAGAGGAAGAAGAAGGAAATGGTGTCAATACACAGGGTGTAGAGGATTCATCCTGGGCGCCTTTCTCAAGCTTGGAGGTTAGAGCATTTGAAATTATTTTGATAACAATTCCAGAATCTTATATGCTTCTTTTGATCAGGAACTTGTTGGTTTTTTGATTCTAGGTTCATCTAGGACAATCATGTCACAGCTTCAGTACAAACGTGTTTGTTCTTTTATTGGTCTCCTGAATGTGAAGCTTCCAGCATATAAAACCCTCCAGCGTGTGCGCAAAAATCTCAAGAAGAGATTTGAATTTGACGTCTCCGAGTCCCTCAGTCCTTTGGAAAAGCCCTGTTTTGGACTCAAGGTCCAGCAGATATTGACTCAAGTACTTTTTGTTTTTCATCTTTGGTATCGAGTTTTTTTTCTCCTTGCTTATTGTGTGGTGTATTTTTATAGGAGCTAGCAAATCCATATGTTATGGATCATCTCCAATTCACACCCGAATTGCCAACATCAACATCAAAGATTAACCAGTTTACGCAATCAAAAAAATGGCGAGAAGTGCTGGATTGTGACTTACGGGTGCAAATGGTGGACTCTCCAAATGGACACTTCTTCATATATGAGCCAGTCCAACTGATATCGAAAAGAAGTGTCATTCCGATATTCTTTTATCGAATCAATACTCAGGTCTTGGCGAAATGTGCTTTTGCACATCAATCTACTTATAAAGACTCTGAAGGATGTCAACGAATCTGTGTGGAGTTTCCAACAATCTCGTCTTTTGATTCTTCACAGCTATCTTCAATTGATGTTAAAAACTTTGCCAGAGGATTAGATCAAATCGAAATTTGTGGCAAATTGATAAAAGATTTCTGTGGAGACGTGATGTATGGTCAGTATTGTACATCTTTATTTGATTGTTTGTGACTGACTGGAGCTGATAAGAATGTAATCACAGAGAATGATGGCAATGGGCAATTCAATGAAGTTCCGATACAAAATGTGTGGAGAATAAAGGCAGGCGGCAGGATTATTCGACATGTTCCCTTGGTGCTTTATTGCGATGATCTCTCTGGAAACATCTCGAAAAGGTGGAATAAACACCTGGCTTTTTACTTCACACTCGCCGGATTACCTTCAAAATTTGCCAATCAAGAATATAACTGTCATTTCCTGACAACATCAAATACGGCAGGGGCTTTGGAGCTTGCTGACCCTGTGATTGATGGAATCAAGTATGTATCTCTTCATTATGATGATTATACCATCTGACAATGCTTTGATTTCAGCAAACTCACAACAGACGGTTTTGTTGCATACGACAATCAGTGTCAAGGAGAAGTACTGGTTGTTCCATTCATTCTTTGTCATTTGGGTGATTCACCGATGCACGCCGAAGTCATCAACACGATGAATCCAACGATTTCTCTCACACCATGCCGAATTTGTGACTTGAAGGTTGAATCACTGGCTCAGAAAAGGGCACGAACTTATGTCAGCAATTTTGTCGGAGTTGATGAAAATGGGCACAAGGTAATATCTTCCTTTACGGATTTGAGTTGAAATTTACTATTACAATTGAGTTTTTGTGCATTTCTAACAGTTGGATTCACCAACAAGAAGCTGGGAGAAAACAAGAAAGCTAACGAAAGAACTGTGGGAGTTGGCGCAAAAGCCAAACAACATCTCGGCTTTCGACAGTGAATCAGGTAAGTGTGGTGTTCGTGACCAAGGTAATATGCCCTTTGTCAAAAAGGTTCAAGACTTGCATCGAGACATAAATTATTCAAAAGAAGCAGTGGTGCAAATATGCTCTGAACTGAATGAAGAATTTAAAGAACGCTTATTGAATCCGTTTCTGAGGTTGAAAGGTTACGTTCATTTACTTCCATCACCAAGAAATGCACTGCACTAAATATGTCCATTTTCACAGGATTCGATGGTCATCAAGACACCCCAATTGAAATCCTTCACGTGGTGCTTTTGGGAGTAGCCAAATACCTTCTCCGCCATCGAATGAAGTTATGTTCAGTAAAAGAGAAGGAATTGATTTGGGGTCGGTGGAGATCCTTCAGCACTTCTGGATTGAGCATTCTTGCGATCCAGCCGAAAAGCATGATAAATCACTTTCAAAGCCTCACAGGAAAAGAATTTCGTACAGTAATACAATCAGCCCCATTCATTTTTTTTGAATGTGATTTATTGCCTGAAGAGCGTGAAGCATGGACATCGCTATCTCACCTTGCACCAGTGATCTTTCAGACTGAAATTACCAACATGGAATCTTATCTTGAGCAACTTGGACAACGAATTGAAATGTTCCTCATATCAATCGTGAAACTCTCTGCACAATGGTGCAACAAGCCTAAATTCCATATGCTTGTTCACCTCTCGGCGTCAATCCTCCGTTTTGGTGCAGCTTGCCTATTTGCGACAGAAAATTTTGAGTCTTATAATGGAAACACCCAACACTCATCAATACACTCAAATTCCATGAGTCCAGGTCGGGACATAGCGAATTCTTTCAATAATCACAGACTAATCCGGGCGCTCACTTCTGGTTCCCTCCTTTACGACAAGACACTGAAAACATACATTGCGGCAAGCCCAAAGGTCTCAAACATTTTTAAAAATAATGTATTATTTCAAAAGACAGTAGGCTACAATCAATCTTGGAATCAAGAACATAATTTCAAAGTCGGATGTGAGGAATTTCAATGACTTTATTCAAACAAAATGCTGATTGGATGCTTTTTTCTCACAGTCGTTCAAAAAAACCAACCACAACAAGCCAACGAGTGCATACCAAAAGCAATCTTTGATGCATACTCGGCAAAAAACTGGAAAGTTCTTGAGTCTTTATCTTTGAAGAGCGGCCAGAAATTCAAACAGAATAGCTTTATATCGGTATGTAACATAAATATGATAGCTTTCTTCATTCTTCACAAATAATTTGTTCCCTAACCTCGTAACATTTGATTGTTTGTATCATTCAATCTTCAGATTAAATTAACATCTTCAGAATTACGATTCATAGGCAAGGTAGAAAGAATCTGGGGAACAGGTTCCTGTGTACCAGAACAAAGCAAAATCGAGGTTTACAAATGTCAAACTCGGGGCATTAGTGATTTTTACTGTATGCGCAAGATAGAGGTCTCTCAACAGCGCTATTGGATCAATCCCAGAGTAAGTAACAACCGACTAAGTGTTGAAATCGGCAACTTTGGCTAATGCAGATTGCCCAGGACATTGAAGGGGTCCTTAATGCGCAACACGACTGCAAAGAAAGCAAATGTAAAGTCCAAAAGAATCACCCTATCATGATTGAACGGCGGCTATCAAAGGTTTTTGATCACCGCGTGGTACATAAGGAGACAGCGTGGTATATCCTTAATTCTGGGTCTTTTTATTCTGCAGAACTCCATAGAAAGTGGGTGGGAATCTCTTTTCGAAAAGTACAGCCTGGAGACTGGGTGTTGGCAATCACCAAAGGGCTTGATAATTGGGAATCAACATTGAAAGACAAGCAAGAAAAGATAGACAAACAAAAGGCAAAAGAAAACAATCCGGCAAAAAAGAGGAAGTTCAAGGGCAAAGAGAAAGCAACAGAACATGATCAGATTCTACAACTTTAATTTATTTTTGTTAAACCATCAGATATATAATCATTTCAATTTAATTCATTTTGCTTCGATCCAATTTGATAAGACTAAGATTGTACAATCAATTTATTTTCGTTAAACCATCAGATATATATTCATTTCAATTTAATTCATGATGCTAATTTTGCTTTGATCCAATTTGATAAGACTAAGATCGTACAATCAATTTATTGATTAGACGCACTGCCGTTTCAACAAAAATGATTGAATATAATAAGCCTAAGATTGTACCATGATTGATCATCAATCAATTCATTGATTAGGCACACTGCCATTCCAACAAAAGGTGATTGATCATCAATCAAAATAGCTGCTTTTTATGTGGCTTTTTTCAAAAACTTGAACTTGTTTTGAGGAAATGGCATGCTGATTTTTGCCCCAAGGAAAATATGATATCAAGTGATATCATATCAAATCAGAGGATGCCTCATTTTCTTTCTTCACTGATATCATTCCTTTTCTCCATTCAAAGAAATAACGTGAGCCCCTCCCTCAAAGCACGTCAGTTGTTGAACTTGTCTCAATTCGAATTCTTTGCGCAAGTTTCACTGATTTCCTGTCTCTGTCACACAAATGTTACAGCTTTTATTTAATTGATTAATTAATGTTCACAAGTTCCCTTTCCTTCTCAAACCACCACCATTCCTTTTAATCAATCACCCTTTCGACTCATTCAACCATTCTGACATCGAAACATGGCACCTCAAAATCATTCCAATCCATACACAATTCCAAATCGCACTAGTCCACAAAAATCCAGTCCAACCCAGAAAGAAGACGCTCCAAATTGACTCAGTCCACGCCCCACAATTCAAACCAGCTCGCGTGTTTGTGCAACTCCACGAGTCTCTGGCAAACCTCCTCAAGTCGGCCGTAGTACCTCGAGCAAGCGTGGAGCTGCCAGTGGCTCAGCTTTACAGCCAACTGCCAGTGGCAGCGGATCATCCAAAGGCACTAAAACCAAGGCTTCAAACACTCGTGTGATCACACCGCCTCCCTTGTTTTTGGAAGACAATCTTGCGGATATCGACGGAGATGGTGAAGGAGCGGGTAGTGGTAAGTGGACTCTGTTCCATATTTGATTTAAATTCTTTCTTTAAAACGACTTGCTTCTCCATAAAAGCCAAAAAGGCCAAAGGAATCACGCCTCCTCCCTCGTTTTTGGAAGATGATCTCGCGGATCTTAACGGAGGTGGTGAAGGAGGAGGTAGTGGTAAGTGGTCTTTCTTCGGGCTTCGATTTAAATTGTTCCCTTAACCTACCTTTCTTCTCCAATGAAACAAACCACCAAGAAGGAAGGAAGAAATCTCACAACGATGACGATGACGATAACGATAATGATTACGATGACGATGACGACTACAACATCAATGAGGATGATGATGATGATGGCGATGGCGATGATGATGATGATGGTGGCGATGATCTTAGTAGGATCTGCAGTAGAAAATGAAGATAGACGTCATAGCAGCCCTGCTGCTGCTAAACCAGCGATTCGAGCAGTTCCAATGCATCTCACTGGTCCACGCTTACATACTTTCAATGAAATTTCTAATCTTCTTGGACTCAATCAAGATTATAAGGTAAAGGGACGTGAGCTCTGCAATGTAAGTAACATGGTAATACTTTCCATGATAGTGAACAGAGCTCAATTTTGACCTGCAGGTACACGAGAAAGCAGATCATTTCACAGCCATGATGGTAAACCTGCTTTCAACTCAACAAAAGATTGATGAGTATCACGAAGATGTTAACAGCAAGATCACCCAATTACTGGAAAGTTTATCGTCAGTATCAGGTCCAATGAAGGGGTGGAACCCAGCCCACGAGCTTAGTGTAAGTCAAATAACAATCATCGATACAAAACTCGTTCTTCACTGATGTTTTGGTCACTTTAAGCAAACTTCATGTATCATAGCCACTCAGTGCATCATCACAGGTGACGTGCAAGCGTACACAGCTACCCACAACAACCAAGGCAATCAAGACCATCTTCCCCACTCTCTATCTGCGAAAGTTTTGGTAAGCAGCCACCAAATGTTCTAGAATTTCTTTCTCTCATACTTTGTGTTGTCACTGAGAGCTTGTGTTGCAGGATAAAATTCTTGAAAATCCGTATGAATGGCAAAAAAGATTGCTTCCAGCCCGATATGGCAGAAATCCGGACCCTGTTGAATCAAAAGACTTTCACAAGTGGCTCAATGTCATTTTGAAAGAGATTAGAAAGGATCTCAACAAAATTGTAAGCAATTTTAAGCAATTTCATCCCTTATCTTCAACCAGACCAAGTTACAATCGATTTTTCATTTTACAGCTCCTCACCAACATGCACATTCCAAATCGAGCCAAGAAGACTCCGTCCCTCTTGAACGTGCCAACCATTGAAACCATGATTGTCAAGGCAAGTAGGGCATAGTACCTGTTGTTCTGATTATTTTTTGTTTCTTGCATTTATGATTTAGACTCATAGTTGGAATATTAATAGATTTACAAAAGAGAACAAGACTTCATTGGAGGTAAAGTGCGTGTTTGTGAAGAGATTCTAGCAGAAGTTGACCATCTTCAAAGATCTCGTTATGCGTGGCTTGTAAGTTTCATGCAGATTTTCTGCATCCCAAAATAACCTAGGCTGATTTGACATTACGGTTTCAACAGAGAATGCAATTGATCCATTGGGGCTACAATTTGGCAGATTACAACAACCATTCATTCTGGGCAGTTGTAGACAACAAGTTGGAAGAATTGCGCACTAAGTCCGTCCGTTATTGTTATGTGTGAGTTTCTCCTTTGTTTGTCGTGTCTTTGATTGATGATTTCACCTTATGATTAAACATATTCATTAAAAAAACAGCTACTTTCACGAGGTCTTAAGCTTGGACTTTGACCAATTCGATGGGGAAAGAGCCTTTACTGAAATCCAGAAGACCACCGACTTTGCGTTGCCAAGTGAGGAAGAGGTTCAGGCACGAATCAAACACTTGGATCAGACCCACAGAGCTGTGATAGGAGAAAAGGAGGCCTTCCATCAATGATAGTATCACAATTATTTTGCATTTCTCTCGTCTTCTCTGATGTGAAATATTTCCTTTTCTCCCCTTTTCTCTCCTTTTCTCTCATGTAACATATTATTTTCTGTTTGTCTCATTGTGTGTCTGATAGAGTTTGCTATTATTTTGTATTTCTCACATTTCCTCATGTAACATTTCCCCTTTCCTCTCATTGTGTATCTCGTCTATTTATTTTGTAAATACTTTCTGTCATTGTTTCAGTTTGTTGTCAGTGGAACACATTATTAGTTCAGCGTACTGACTGACCTTGTGAGGGTTGGGTATTCAAAAGAATACTCAGGGCTCACTAAAATTGGCAAGGTGGGTTGGTAATTTTTGATAATTAAGTTATATTTCAAATATAATGTATTACAATAAACTTATAAAGATAAGAAAGAGAGAAGGAAGAGAGGAACTGGTCTGTTTGGATAAATCCAGACAGACTACAGTTAAATGACTCCTTAAAAGGAGGTTCAGGGTTTAATTATAATATAATATAATTAGTGAAAGCTGGATCCAGGGCTTTCCTTCAATCTTCAAAGTGACTGATTGAAGAGTGATGTGTAGGTTCACTAGTCTGGTTGTTATAAAGTCACCAACTTATGGTTATTCAAAAGGTACACCAACCTTGATTTGATATAGGTCACTAACCTGCAGTTGTTCAGAAGGTACACTAACCTGTGAGTTGATATAGGTCACTAACCTGTAGTTGTTCTGGAGGTAACTAGCCTGATGTTTATTGGAAGGTCACTAACCTGATAGGGGGGTTCTACTTAGGGGAAGTAGGGATCCAGAGGATGAAGAATAAGATTACTTTATCTTTTAGTCAGGAAGCTACTTTAAAGATATGAAGTGAATCACTAGTCTTATATTTATAAGACTTTTGATTATGTACTTCAAAAGAGTCTTTAAAGAGTTCTTTAAAAGAGGTGTGTAATAAAAATTGCTTTAGGGAAAGTCCTTGAAGGCTGAGAGAGGAGGGGTTTATATATCCTCCTCTCCAAACCTAATTGTAGTGATATTTGATTGTATCATCACTGTGGTTTAGGGTTTAATGATTACTATTAATTATCATTATTATTAATATTACATAATTACATATACGTGTTATGTAATTTATGTAGTATAAGCATTTTAACTCTTGACACTGAGTTATGAGGTGTAATTGGTATTTTATTACATGTTACATGTGTTTTTAAATGTATATACATATGTAATTGATGTTTGTATATGTTTTAATAAGTAAAAAGTCTAATATTATAAGTTAGTTTTGGGTACATGTATATGTATCCAGGGCTGACAGACCTGGCGAACCACATCACGTGGAGTGTATAAAACAGGTGGCCTGCAAGCTGGACAGAAAATTGGGAGCACCCCCAAGTTTTGACCGCCCTGAAACCAGTTCAGAACTGAGCTTATAAGACCGGCTCCTCCCAGGTTCAGCAGGGCAGGTTCTACACACAGTTTTGCTCAAGCTACCAAAACCGGTTCTTGACCAGGGGTCTACCCTAGTTCAGGAACCGTTTCGATGGGTTTGTGGTGTAGGGTTCAGGGGCGGGGGGCCTAGTCCTCAAACCCCCAATCTTATCCGCGGGGACCCCCGGCTTCCCGCGGGTTTTAGGTATTTGGGATAGGGGTCGGGGGGCTTTCTGCAACCCGGGTTTTGGTTGGTTTGGGTAGGGTTTGGGTGCGGGGGGGCCTACTGGGTATCGGTTTGGGGTGCGGGTAGGCCATTACCCGCGTTTCTCGGGTCGGGGCTCCGGCTGAGCAGGTTTCACAGAACCTGCATCCCCGAATTGAGCTCTTGGGTGGGTCCGATCAGGACCCCGGTATGCTCTTATGAAGGGTACAGATCTAGAATTGTGACTTTTGAGCTCGCGCGGAGATACAACATATGTGATTAAACAGTGTTCTCTTGGATTTTACCGGTTTCTGCCTGAATTTCAGAGTTGCTAAGTCCAATACAGCTGATTGAAAAGACTAAACCTGTCTTAAAGCTATGGGTAAAGCCAGGGATAAGTTTCCGAGCGAGCTCAAAAGTCACATTTTTGGATCTGTACCCCTTATAAGAGCATGCCGGGGTCCTGTCCAATCCTTCTCGTCCAGCTCCTGACGAGCACTCATCAAACTCCCGCCTGATTTGTATCTTCGAATCCACCACGTGTCTGCTACCTTGCTTTACCACTTGGGTGCAAGAGCTTCATCAAGGGAAACATAAGCGCACAGTAATGTCAGTCTGCTGAATCTATTGCAAGTAATTGAACATAACTGATCTGATGTTATTTTTTGATAAGCTTTCACACCTTTCACAGATCTGTAAAAGGTTCAAAAAGGGCGTTTGCGAGGCTTGAGGCTCCACAAATTACTTTACCTGTAAGAGCTTTTGAACGGTTGAAGCATGGGCGTGATCACGCAACCAAGCATACCGGTCAACAAATCTGCAAAGCAAAAAGTTGGATAAAAATTGTTGTTGGTTTTGTGTGGCTTTGATATCAATTTTGAGCCATCTTGCAAACATTCCCAAAAATTTGAATGGCGATTGAACGGGGTTTGGAAACTTGTTGGTCGGTTTTTCGCCCAATCCCTAATGTCGAGATGTTGGTGTGAGTTCCGCCGGGGTATTTCCTTGAAATATCCCATCCCCTCTGCACTCTAATCTCCTTTTTAATGGCACACCAAGTGTATAATGAAGTTTGAGCGCAGCACTCCCTTCTTTCTTTTGTCACCCTGGGCTTCACAACATCTCAAAAACTCCACATCTTATGGCTCATTGTCAGTTTGGGGCCAATCTTGGGGCCAAACACATCAGATGAATTCTGCATGCTGCGTGTCAGATTCGATTTGGGCAAACCAAAAAGGCAAGAGATCAAAAAACACTTTGCGCTTAGGCGGCGACTTAATGAAAATGCATTCTATAAATTATGTAACTGCACTGCTTCAACATTACAATTTTGTAAATACCTGCTGCTTCATGACTAAGAGCATCTCCAAAGGCACCCTCTAAACGTAAAATTTCTGAAATACACGTAAGGTGTATTTTATGTTTAGAGGGTTGGGTCAAAAAACAACCCTCCAGCAGTACGCAGTTTTCTCACATATGGCCATGTGGGTGATAATGTTTTTGAGGAATACTAGTTTTGATTTTGAAATTTGATTTGGTCCTGGAAGACAATCAACCATACCTGATGTGATATCTAGGTGATCAGACCTGGTACCCAAAGAAGGAACAAAGCTTCACTGCCAGCATAGATGCCTCAGGTTGAGAAATCCGAGGCATCATCGGAGGCAAATCCTCGGACAGACCTTGTCCGAGGTTTTCGCCCGAGGTATTTTTTTCCCCTGAGAATTACCTCGGATCAAAACCTCGGGAATCTTCTGTCCAAGGTTTTGCATCCGAGAATACCTAATCCGAGGTAAATATGTTGGCGGTGCTTACATTTGGCAGACTCCTAAAACCTGAAAATCTGCCAGCTGATGCTTTTCTCAATGAATTGGAGATAGGGGATCTTTGGTTTGAAAAAGAAGAATTACCTGAAACCAAAGAGCTTACTGAAGATGAAGATGAATTAAGTAGCTCAGAAGGAAAACTTAAAATCATGACAGACAGAGAAATTTTGGAATTGGTACAAGAAGAAAGTTACCGGATACAAAGTAGAATCCGGGCATGTGCCCTGCTTTGTGCCCAGATTTTTTTGGCAGTAAATTTTGATTTTCTGGGCAAAAGTCTGGGCCCAGAATTCAAATCTACTGCCAAAAAAATCTGGGCACAAGGCTGAGCACGTGCCCGAATTCTACTTTGTATCCCATAAATGTTGAGATCCAAGACCTGATATCACTATGCACTGACATGCAAACCTCTAAGCATCTTACAGAGTATCAAATCATAGACAAAATTTTGCATTTCAACAACAATGTCATCATCTCACAGAACACCAACATAAAATGCATATCTTATGCTCTAGACATGGCAGCAGACTCTCTGGACACCCAAGCAGAATGAGAACATTGGCTCTTGTGAAGCGTGCATATCACTGGCCGTCTATGAAAGCAGTCATCAACAATTACGTCAACAGGTTCTCAAGATGTGAAATCAAGGACTGAGAAAGCTTTTGGTAGCTTAGAACCTTTACCAGTTACAGAAGAACCATGGCTCAACATCTGCTACAATATCATCACAGATTTGCCAGATTCAGATAGCTATGATAGTATTTTAACTTCTGTTGATAGATTAACCAAATTGGCACATATTTTAGCCTGTAAGAATAGTGTGACCTCAAATGAATTATCTCAACTAATGATGAATGAGGTATGGAGGCTGCATGGTACCACTAGGTCAATCACTTTGGAAAGGGGCCACATGTTCATTTCAAAAATCACAAAAGATTTCATTGAAAGGTTGGACATCAAGACTCAGTAATCAACCACTTACCAACCTCAGATGGAAGGACAATCTGAGATTAACCATAAAGCATTGGAGCAATATATAAGGCATCTCACTTCCTATGAACAAGATGATTGGAGTGAACTCTTACCTTTTGCTGAATTCTCTAACAACAACAATGAACAAGCAGCTATAGCATATCACTGTTTAATCATTCAAGTTAAACAAGAACAATAGAATCAAATTAAATTGACAAATCCACAAATTCAATTAATTGGCAAATCATTCATCATCATTTTCACATCAAAGGAGGATTATCAATTAGCACAAAACTTGGAAAAACCTCCACTTTTCAGCTGGACAACTGTGAGTTTTTGCCTGCCAAAGTTTTAACCTTGCAATAATCATTTTCCATCAGCTAATGATTCTCTGCCAGTTGGCACTATCCTAATTGAGCAACACGATTTTAACCACTTTTTGGCTGGCCTCTGATTTACTCGAAATTACGACAAATTAGCACAATCAGCTGTCCTCATGCATCAGTATATTCCGGAAGCACCAATCAGCATTTGTATTTAGCTACACATGCATGTTGAACTCACATTATTCCTTTCAGGGACCATCCACTTTCCGACTTGCCGGGCCATACATATAGGGTATACAAATATGTTCTGGGAATTTTCAGAAGGTTTTTTCCAGAACGCCAGAAGTTTTTTTTTTGGTGTGTTCTGGCGTTCTGGCATTCAGCAAATTTGAATGCACCACACTTCCAGAATGCCAGAAACCCCGTGAACACAACCCAACTCCACCAGCTCACCCCTCATCCCTACTCACCTCAGCACCAAATCACATCACCATCAGCTACTTCATCTCATCACGATTCACTACTCTCACCTCGAATCCTTGAGTCAATTAGACATTTGAGATACAACATTTTTCTCTAATCGACTCGAACATCTGTCGAGAAAAGATGTTCGAGTTGATTAGAGAATTGAAATCAAATTTCTGAGGAGTTCAATTAATGTTCAACTTCTTCGTGAAGTCGGTTTTCAGACAAATCACAAAGACAGTCAACATGAAGAGCAAAGCTTTCAAGTAGGTAACTAACATGGTTTTCAAAGAGATTGGTTCGGAAACAATGATCTCATTAGTTTGAAAAGCGGTCTGAAATTGACAAATCAAACGAGATCAACAACGATCGTTTTAAAAACTCAAAACACGATTAACAACAATCATTTCAATTCAAAAAGGTACATATTTACAGCTTAACACCAAGTCAAGTGAGACTGAAGAAATCTCAAAAAGGATACAAAACAAGACTGTGCATTGATTGATTTTGTGCACTTGAAGATCTCGTTTCCTTTTGAGAGACATTTGAAAACTAAGAAACGAACACAAATTGAAACCGATGAATCCCTCTTAAGATGAAAATACATTTAAAAACCTGCTTCAAATCTTAAGGGCCGAGGTTTTGAAAGTCAAAGGCCAACGGTGTGACGATTGGATTTTTGTGAGGGATGCTTGGTTGGCTGAAGGTGGGGGATCACCGTCGATCACTTGATCCAGACGGCTGCAGATTTTGGATTGTGTTTTCCCGAATGCCAGAAGGGTTCTGGCGTTCTGGAAAAAACCTTCTGGAAATTCCCAGAACATATTTGTATACCCTAATACAATACTACACATCGCTTGGAAAATAGCAACAAATAAAGACTGTAAGTAATTCTCTTCTTGGTGTACCTTTCTCCAAGTTCTAATCATCGCGGTGCATGTCCAAAACTAATCAAATTTGATACTCTTTTTAACTTTTAATCAACGGACCAGTCTCAAGATGTTGATAATCGGACCTTCTCAGCGATTGTGTTCAGATGTTCAAGTCAAACTTTTAATATTTAACAGAACAGAGATCCATTGACACTGATAGAAATGCAAGGTGTGGCTGTGTGATAGGTGACCGACATCATCCAGTAAGAAGGTGAGCTCTGCTTCAAATCTATCGATCATGAGATTACTAAATCCTCATTATATTTCTCCCTGCTCAGATCTCACCCAGCAATCCTTCATCATCTGATTACATAATATCTGATTACATAGTGATTACATAGTACCAACTTTGTCATTCACTCCATGGAACACCAACTTCAAATCAAATCACATCGATTAGTCAATTTCAAAATCAATCGATTTGAACACAATATTGATGGAATGTTTGATTTTCATATGTCCTCAAGTTGTTTTTGACCTTGATCTTTGTGCTTTAATTCCAAGTAAGCTTTTCACTTGGATATTTTGATATATTGGATGATTGCATCAAAGATGTTAATAAACACTAAAAAGACTCGATTGTTTCTTTCTATCTTGTTTATCTTGATTGGAATCCAATCAATTGATAATTTAAAAGACAAATCAATCAAGTTTATTGATCTTACAAAAATGTTGAGTTCCTTTGACAATTTGATCGAGGTGTTTCACTTCTAAAGTATGAATCAATCTGATATAATCATTTTTTCATCGGATCAATTTATTGATCGATTTCAAGGCAAAAAAATCATTTGAATCATTTCCTTTTTTTCTCAAGGTGATACTTCAATCGAAGCACTAATTCATTTCCTAAGCTGACATATACAAACTCTTTGGATCAAATTGGCACCTCCCCCTCTACTTTTTCAACCTTTTATAATGTTAATGTTCAAGAAAACTGACTATGAATCTTCTCATTTTTTCAAGTGTTGATTGGGTTGTTGATTAATTAAACCTTACAATTGATTTATCAAACCAATCAAATCAAATTATGATCCTGTAATCAACTAAATCAATTTTACAATCACCTGTTTACAACTCCGAGTTCTTCTGGCTGACATGGTTCTATCTTGTGGGTTTTAAACTTTTGAATCGATCCCTTTTTTCATCACTTGCTCAACTCGATTGTTTCCGAGCTATCTGAGACAGTCTTTGTTTGATCTTGGTTTAATTCTGAAAGTGTTGACATCGATTCCAGCTCTGTGGATGTTGTAGCTCAACTTATCCATCTCGATTACCTTTTCACCTAACAAGGATGATCATCAAGCTTTTGAAGTCAATCTGGGACCCCTCTTCATCTGTACTGATTGACACTGAGTGAGTTCCTTCTCCGTTTATGATCATTTATGATTTGATTCAAATCGCTTCTAGATCTCTTCATCATCACTGTTATGTACTAACACAATCTCCTTCTTTTCCTGTTTTAGCACAATGTCTGTTTACTTGCTATAGGTTCCGAGTCAATGGTACCTCGTTCAATTAAACTCCTCTTGGGGGCTTTACACAATCAGAATGAGACTGAGGCATCAGAAAAATAACACCAATCAAACAGTCAAATTTCATCATTCAACTCGACTCAAATCAATTCAGAATCAAGATCGTCACTATTAGAAACTGATTTAGTTACATTCAAAATGGTAATCAATAATCTTACATGCAACACCAAAATGGCTTCTGATGACCAGTCAGCTCCCAATGCTATCAATCCTAATTCATTCTCAAATGTCAAGTTTTTAGTTTGATTGGTCAAGTTTCTGCTGTGGTATCACAGAGTGCTAATCAGATCTATTGATCAATATATAATATCAGCTTTTCTTCAGCAGAATAAGATAAATACATACAAAAATAAACAGTACAAACTTTTTGCTGAACATGTTTGAATTGTAGATTTCCTTCTGAAATTTTTGGGTTGTTTATATCATTCTAAAGACTGATAGGTCAATTTATTGAAGTAGAATATGCAGTGGTATTGGGACAATGAGAACTAATTGTTCTGCAACCTTGACATACTGAGAAAAATATGTAAGAGAGTTGTGATGCTGAATCACTCAAATTGAGGTGGAACCCCTATGTCACTCAAGATTATGGAGAACTATTAGTTTGAAAAGATGGACAAAAGACTCATACACCACAGGCTTTGGTCCAAAGCTTCAATTTGAGCCTCCTAATACCTAAAATCCATTTTTGGATTGCCTCGCCCTTCAGCTGCTTGATCCCAAACATCCAGCAACCTCAACCCAATTTCCAGTGACATTTCCATTCATCAACATTCACACAGTGATTTAAACCTTAACACAACTTGGATTCTTAATTACCCTCAACTCAAGACTCCAAATATGGCTGAAGAAAACTTGAGAAGATTTGCTTTGGTTTTTAATCAAATATGTTTTTCATTTTAACATTGTTGCCAAAATCATGAGATGAGGGGTAGCTTATATCGGACCACATGATGTGTATGATGTGTTGAGATTTGGATCAAGCTCATAATTTTATATGTTGATATACAAATGCTTTCATTACTCATGACAAACCTTGTAAGTAAGTCAAATGAAAATTGGATGGAAATTGACCTCAAAACCACACATCTGATTATACATCTTATTGTCATTTTCTGAGCCTTTTGCCAACTTCTGAATCCAATCTGAGAATAAGAACAAAGAAATACAAAAGAAATTTGCAGCAGAACTATTGCCTTGAACTTCTCAAGGGCTTCCAGAAGACATGGAATGTATCTATCATTCAAGGGGCATTCAAAGTTGGTTGATTTATCAGATGGAAGACTGGTATCAGGAAGGGCTTACTGTTCAAACTCAACTCATCCATCAGTTAATCATTCAACTTGAAGTGGAACCATGGAATTGATCAAAACTGTATAAAAGGATCCCACTGTTTTCCGCCCCCAGGACGATATCCGGAGCCCCCTGTTGGGCCGGACCTAGGGGTGACAATCATTGTATTGCCCCCTTTAAAAATGGGGCTACATGTGGGGCTCCAGCCTAGCAATTGTTTTTTTTTTCAAAGGTTTTATTATAAATACCTTCAACATCTCCTGATACAACTTCAACAACTTCCCACTTCTCAATAACTCTTTTACTCATAGAACATTGAACTCCTCATCTTTTCCCAACCATTCTCTCTCAGCTATCTGAATCATACTCAATTCATTGCCTTGATTATCAAATTCTTTTCAAACTAACTACACCAAAACCTCTGGTTAGCTACACCTTTGACTCTTAATCAATCTATTTTATATCGGTTGATACTTTTCCATCATGTTTACTCATTACCATTCATTTTGTCAAACTTATATCATGGAATGCTTGAGCAAACACTTCTCCATTTGTTCCTACATTGGTTTTGGCATCAAAATCCTGCCATTCTTCATTTGTATCAGTAGTTGAATCAATCTTTGTTTTATTTTGTTGAGGGAAATCAATGGAACCAGCATGTCGCAGTCATTTTTTAAGTCATTTTTGGGTGAATTTGGCTCATGACCGATCCAATTTGGATCGGTTGGGAGTTTTTTTTGGGCTCATGTGGTGAGCTATACCATGTCGCAGTTGCTTGGTGACCATGTTAAGACCTTGAAGCAGTTGACCAAGGCAAGCTCACCTGGTTATAATACACATTCTTACACTGTGAGGACCACATCATAAGGGTGGTGTCCATCATACATGGTCCGGTCCAGGCGCACAGTTAATGCTGAGCCCTTCTTCCTCTTTTCAGGGGGGCATCATAGAGTTTATTTCCCTATTGGTTAAAGTAGGGCTCAGCATTGTGGGAAAGGGGCTCAAACGTAAGGATCCCCTAAAGAGCCCCTGAGGTCCAACTCACCAAGAATTTGGCTGAGTGCACTCGGGTTGTGTTGGGTATATCAGGTAATGCCCCAAAACAAAGGGGCTCCGGGTATTTGCCAAAGGGGCCGAAAATAGTGGGATCCGTATAAAACCTCCATTCTTAGCTCAAGAGACTTGAACTTTGTCCCTGTTTGACCAGCCAATGTTTTTCCTCAGGTAATTGCTTTCAATTTTCTGATTGTTTTTGAGGAGTTACCCTGATAATTAAACACATTAGCCATTTATGCAACCTTTTCTCAGGCAAAATTTTTTGCATTTATATTTTATTGTTTGTATCTGCTTTTGAAAGTTGTATACATTTTTCTTGAATCAAACTATTATTAAAGCATTTTTCATGTTTCATTTGTGTTATGTCATATTTACTAATTTGTATGATGGCATCATCATAAACTGATGACAGTATTTAATTTTGTTTTTCTGTTTCTCCTTTATAACCCGAATTTGTTACGGTCCCAGATGATGTCTTTACATTATCATCTGACTGTATCTATCACAATCTTATTCTAAATTTTGTCAGAGTTCTTTTCTTTTTGTTTTTTCTTATATATACTAAGATTGTTTTTTTGGATTCAGTCCAACAAAAAATCAATCAATTGTTTGATCCAGTCAACAAAAAATCAGACGCAAAAGGCATAAATCAATAATTTATAACAACTTTTGAAACCTATAGCTTTATTTGGACTCTGCAAAAACAGCTGATGTGAACGCATGCCAATATCAGGCCCAGAATATCTATTGATTTGAAGTTAATGTGCATTGATATTACATTTCAGTAACAAAAATTTGGTTTACCAATTTGCATTGGTATTGTTCAAACAACTGGCACATGACACCTGCTTTGTACACGTCCCCACGCCTAGGATCCGTAATCATCGGGTTTGCAACAGGCCCCGGCCCCGCCGCTGCAGAACTTGAATGATTACGTAAACCACTTGGAGGGGACTGTACATTGAATGTGTTGATTGTTACTAGCCACTTTGTTATTCTGATTTATTGGCAGACACCTCCACTGTAGTGATCTGGATAGTCTGAGCAACTGCGTATATTTTAGTTATAAGCCTTTTTGTTGTTGTGTTGTCATAGACAACACCCAGTTTTGTATGTGGATTACTTCACAACTACTCCTATAATGATAAGATAAATAGAGCACATTATGTATGCACACCTGTTTTAACTAAGAAACCAAGTAATTTTGGGATTTTACAACTACTAAAAGTGCTCAGATTTGCAAATTGTTAGGGGTTAGGGCTTAGAGGTTAAGGTGTAGGGTAAGGATATCCCACTCCCAGGGAATGCAACATCAACTCTGTTAAAGAGCACCATGATTCCTCCCAATTATTGATCCCACCACAATTAGAACTCATAAGTGACATGGCCTTCATACCCTTCTTCATTCCTGCCATTCCTGTTGCTTGCGGCCAGCATCTAGCAGAACCAATTTATCAGGCCTTGCCAGATCAAGTTTTGTGCAAGATGTACAGTACAACTTGTCTGTTTTATATACAATGTCTTCAATTGGAAATCTAAGTTCAAGGACCCCAATTTTTTTATCACAAGTTGATCATGTAGCAGTACTGATTGGTTTACTGTATGTCATGTGGTGGGTGTGGTGTGAGAAGTGCGCCTTGGGGCACGCCAGACTGACCTACATTTTGAGATGCTGTGCCCCAGGTATATATATGCCTAACATAGCCACAAAATCAATGTGGCTCCCTACAAAACATCATAAATGTCTCAATAACCCCATCCCAGCAACTAAGAATAATAGATACCCTAAACAGCCACAATCTCAAGAAGTTTTTGGTGAATGTCTGTGAGATGGTAGCTCCCACTGCTGGGATCAAGACCCGGTGTTTTTGAAATTCCACTCAGACGGCAAAGTCACACCCATTTCATATGTGTAAAAGTCACTACTCTGATATATAAGGTAGAAATGAACAGGGTTGATGTTTGTAAAATTGTATTTTTTGAAAAAATAACATAATGGAGTGCCCTCACACCCCCACCAGGGGTGCAACTTTGAAAAGTCAAAAAGGAGCTCTCTGGAGCGCCCAAATAGAGACCCATCCCCCATGTGAGCTGTATAGCAAGAGATTTTTGGTTTCACTCAGGGCAATCCAAATAAGCTTTGAAACTTTGTTTTCATAGCTCAGAACAGGCAAAGTACTCAGAATCCAGAATTGGTGGAGTTATTCAAGGATCCTGGTACCCAGTGTCATTTCAGATCTAAATTGTATTACCCCATAATATTGACACATATGAGAATTCTGTATCTAATCTCCCCAATAGTGAGGTCCAAGAAGTGTCTACACTTCATGCTTACAGGAGTCTGCTGTCAAACTCCACAACACCCTAAGTAGTTAGAAGTTGGAGTATCATGTCAATCTCCTAGGACCTACACTTCTGATGGATTCAGATTTATTACAATAGCTGCTCAGTTTGGAAGAACAAATACTTACTTAGGTTGGCATTGTGTTCCTCATAATTTATAAATTCATATCAGTTTAACTGTGGAATAGATTCTACTACATTGTGATACAAACAATTTCCCATAAAGAACTTTCCTCCTTGAGTGCTATTTGGGTCAGCCTAGCCCCTAGAATTCAATGTGAATTGATTGAGATAATTGTTTGTTGTGAGTGCGGCGCCCGCCGCCCAATTTGACTAGTTACACATAAAGTTTAAACTTTACCAACATTCCCGCAAGTGAGCAGTGCCTACCACTGGTAAAGCAACAAAGGGAAAAATTAAGAAGGTGCAACAGGAACTGAAAGATGCAATGAGACTAACACAAGAATTAATGAAAAATGTCTATTCCCTCAATCATGCTTCTCTATAGCAGATCACATGTTACTACACCACGGGGCAACTTTAAACTGAGCCCACCTGAAATCCAATCAGTGTGGCCTCAGGTGGAGAGCCCGGGAAAAAAAGGGCATTTCTAGGTGACAGGAGCGTGGGTGAGGTCATGTGGCCCTCACCCTGGTGGTCACCTGGCCGTCACATACCTAAAAAGATTCACGTAGAGCCGACGTGGTTTGCTAGCCAATCCGCAGGTGAGTCAATTCATCTGAGGACAACCTGAAATGCAGGTGCCCAGCGTCCAAAGGAGCTTGTATGGTCGGCATACAAGCTCATCCCCATCCTCTCCGGGCACCTGCATTTCAGGTGAGCCAATTTGTCTGAGGACAACCCTGATTCCAGGTGCTCAGCACCCAAACCAGCTTGTATGCCCGGCATACAACTTCATTTGGGTGCTGAGCACCTGGACCAGCTTTTATGAACGGCATACAAGCTGGTTTGGGTGCTCAGCACCTGCATTTCAGGTACTATTTGGTACTTTGAGCACCACCTGAAATCCAGGTGCTCGGTGAGGTTGGGATCGGAATGGCAGATCAAGACAGGTGCTGAGCACCTGGCCCAGATGTAGCCAGGTGCTGAGCACCTGGCTATCATGCAATCAAAAGGTGAAAGACTTCTCACCACCGATCTCAGATGTACTTAAAGTGAGGACAATAAAAGATCGGTGACAACATTTGAAAAAAAAAGATTCAAGTTTGATTCATTCTGATTACCACATCTTTTATCCATCCTAAATCAAACCATCCCAAATCAAAAACTACGACTTTTCGATTGATTCAAATTGCTCTCTTCAATTATCGCTCTCTTCGATTCCCAAACGAAAACCGTCTTCGATTCCAAAACAAAAACCATCTTCGATTCCAAAACGAAAACCGTCTTCGATTCCAAAACAAAAGTTATCTTCAATTCCCAATCAAAAGCTATCTTCAATTACATTCTTCCATGGTAAACCATTCACTTGGGTTCAAAACCAAAAAATCAACTATTTTAAATATCTTGAGTCAAACAACCTCAATTCAAACGACATCAACATAAAACCACTGGGTTTTCATGATCATTTTGAAAGTTGGTTTGTGTAATTAACTTTCTATGGATGACTAGTGACAAGTGTACAAGTGATAGAAATCGAAATTAATGGTTTTCTTTTCGAAAATTATAGTTTGGTTGCTTTGGTAGTCTTCACATTGTCATTATATCTCACCTTTCTTTGGGTTTACAAAACATCGAACCACTGGTAAGTCCTGCCTATCTTTCATGAATAGAAACATATGTTATAGTATCTGATTTTGATTTAAATACATACATTAACATTAAAAAAACTTGAAGAGAACGTATTTACATTAAATCAAGTTAGGACACTGTGTAACGTAATTGTTTGATTCAGATAGAACATTGACTTAGGACACTTGGAGATTTAAACATAATTGTTTGATTGAAATAAATTCATAAAAATTTAAAAAAATCAAAGAGAACATATTTACATTAAATTACGCTAGGACACTGTGTTAATTGAAGATACTCAAAGAGTAACATTACCATATAGTAAAGTGTATAATGCCGCGCCCTGCACCTGTGCACTCAGATGGCTGTGAGCATCAAATTTCTCTGAAATAAGAAACCAAAAAACATTAAACTGATGTTTGCCATTTGATTTCATATAGTCATTGTAAGCGTAAAAGAAGGAAACCAAGATCTTTTTGAATGTCTTTTATGTCAAAGCCGGTTTGGCTCTGCAAGGCTTCACATCAGAGAAGATGGACACAAGGCTCTTGTGCTTCAACAGAAAGAACCGGCACCAAGCTCACCTGATCTACCACCACTAGCTTCCGAGTTAATTGCTACACACAAATCTCTGATTGACCAGTTGGAATCCGATGAATCCAATGAATCCAATGAATCCGATCAATCCAATCATTCAAATCATCCAGATCATTCAAATCAATCTAATCATTCGAATAATTCTAATCAATCAAATCAATCCAATGAGCAAGATGAAGAGTTTGGTATTATAGATATTGACCGCATCTCTGATGATTTGTTAAACTCTCTGCGTGGAAGTGAAGTTGATGATGAGATAGGTAGTTTGGACGAATCAAGTGATTCTGATGCGTCTAGCAGCACTTCAGAGATTGATTTAGCAACATTACTTACATATGATCGGACGAGTGACTGGTATCCATTCAAGAAGAAAGAAGTAAGTCTTCTTTTTGAGTTTTTTTGGTGGAGTTATATTGGAAATACTGACTGTTTCATTTTGTGTTCTTGGATAGCATCTTGTATCAATGCTGTTGATTGGAAGTTCGCGAAACTTGATCTCAAGAGAAGAATACGAACGGATACGGTCAATTTTTGCAATCTGTTTAATATTTCTTTAAACATATAACACCACTCGAGACATGCGTGAACGTTTGAAGAAGCGGTTAGGTTTAACTGTTGCTGAACAAGAAAGTCCTTTAGGAAATCCGTGTTTTGGATTGAAGATGCAAGAGATTATCACACAGGTTAGTTTTTCATTTGAGATGAACAGACATTGATTCAAGTTGACTGATTTACATGATGTAGGAATTGAGAAATCCACTTGTTAGTCCTCACCTGGTGTTCATTCCGGAGGCTGTTGTCGACGAACCCATCAACCGTCTTTCACAATCAAAAAAGTGGAGGGAAGATTATTCTAGAGATTTACGAGTCCAAATGATTGAACATAACTCATTTCATTACTATATCTACAAGCCTCTTCAGCTTCTTTCCGGTGAGCGAGTTGTTCCTATACATTTTTATCAGCAAAAAGGTGCCATTTTTTCGAAATCTTTCAAGTTATTCGATCAACCATCTGAATTAGATACTCGTCTCAAACTCTCAATCCCAGAAGAAGAAGACTGGAACTCGGAAAATTACCAAATTATTTCAGTTGATCAATTTTATTGTCCGTATCCAAACTTGGAATTATCAGACGGTTCAATGCTGAAGGATTTTTGTAGTAACACACTGTTTCGTGAGTTTCTTCCTTTTGTCTTTCTATTCAGTATGCTGAATACACATCTTTTTTATGATTCAGAACCAGACGGCGAAAATGTTTTGTCAATTCCACTTCCAAATCCTTGGCGAATTTGTGCCAATGGATTGTTAATTCAACAAATACCTATGATACTTTATTCGGACGATACTTCTGGAAAC
The DNA here is from genome assembly GCF_000204055.1 of Melampsora larici-populina 98AG31. Taxonomy (NCBI): domain Eukaryota; kingdom Fungi; phylum Basidiomycota; class Pucciniomycetes; order Pucciniales; family Melampsoraceae; genus Melampsora; species Melampsora laricis-populina. The sequence continues at coordinate 622,901 of NW_006768803.1, forward strand.
GTGTCAAAGAAGTGGAACAAGCATATGTCTATATATACAATACTCGCCGGTTTACCGGCTAAGCTTGCTAATCAAGAGTTCAACATACACTTTGTAGCAACTACAAACACTGCCAACGCACTTGAGCTTTTTGGTAGGACTGTAGATGAATTCAAGTATGTGTAACAACTTTTAAAACTTTTTCTATATTGTCTTGAAACTGATTTTAATCTTTGTTTTTTAGTCAGATGAGCAGTGAAGGATTTTTAGCATACAATTCAACATTAAAGAAAGACGTATATGTAACAGCTTTACCACTTTATCATTGTGGCGACTCTCCAATGCACGCGGAAATTTCCAACACGCCCAATCCGTCAATGACACTCAACCCTTGCCGTATATGCGATTTGAGTGTGGAATCTAAAGAAAAAAAGAAAACAGAAACTTACATAAAGGATTTCTTAGGTTTAAGCGCTGATGGTTCTGTGGTATGTGATTTACGTTTTTCTCAAAAAAAAAGAACCACCTGACTGATTAGAGCTTTTCATTAGAAACATTTCAAATTTCGTGATTGGGCTCTCACAAAAGAACATACAAAGGAGCTCTGGAAAATAGTTCGAAAACCAAGATCCGGAAAGAAGTTTAGTGACTTGGCAAAAAAATACAGAATACGAGATAGCATAAACTTAAAATTTATTCAAATGATTCGAGATATGCCCACAGCAACCACAGAGGATCGACAAGCTATCATAGAAAAATGTGAATTACTTGATGAGGAGTTTGGTGACTTGTTGTTTAATCCGCTCTTGGATCTCAAAGGTTTTATTTGATCTTTATTTGATTTATCTATTTTTTTTTCCGATAAATTCACTAAAGCTGAGATTCATATCTTCAACAGGCTTTGATGTTCACTTAGACACTCCGGTAGAGACTCTACATGTTGTCCTTCTTGGAATCACTAAATACCTTTACGGTGATGCAATTTCCACTATTCCTCCCCGTCATCATGCATATCTCAAAGCGCGATATGCTTCTTTCAACATCTCTGGACTCAACATTGCACCAATCATTCCTCGAACTATGATTGAAAACGCCAAGAGCTTAGTTGGTAAAGAGTTTTCTGTTGTTATGCAAACAGTTGCTTTTGTACTTTTTGAATACATCGACGAGGAGCACCGTCTACTCTGGAGCTATCTTTCAAATCTTGGATCGTATATCTTCCAACCTGAAATATCAGATATGTCGGTTTATCTTGCTGAACTCAAAGTCCTCATTCGACGCTTCTTAAATCAACTCATCTCTCTCAATGCCCAATGGACGAATAAACCTAAATTTCACATGCTACTTCATCTTGTACATTCAATTGCCCGGCTTGGTCCAGCTATCCTTTTTGCAACTCAAAAGCTCGAAAGCTTCAACCGTGTCACACGTGATGCATCTGTCCATTCAAATAATCAAAGTCCATCACGTGACATTGCCATAACCTCCACCACTCATTGTCTCTTCCGAATTTTATTCTCTGGCAGTAATTTCTTTGATCAAGAACTTCGTGCAAATCTTCGAGCAGGACCAAAGGTTCGGGAGTTGTTTGAAAACAACAATATCATCCAGAAGGGTTTGGGTTTTGATCCTGATTGGAACAAGAAACCCGAAGTCAAGTTTATTTGTGAGTGTATCATTTATCTTCTCACTTGAAAATTCACACTCATATTTTGGGTTTTGTGATCATTGTCAAATCAGATTCCAAGAATGTTTCCAATTGTCCAGAACAACTCAAGCGCGTATTCCCTCAACATGAATGGAAGTCTGTTGAAACAGCTATTCTGAGCAAGAATCAGAAGGTCAAGGCTGACGCTTTTGTATTTGTTTGTCCAATCATCTTATCTTTCCTTGGTCAAAATATTGATATCTAACCCTTTTTTAGATTCGTCAAGCAACTGATGCAAACACTGTCAATGAATCTATTGGATGTGTTGTCTCTGTATGGCAAGGTACCACACCAACGAACTCCCAGGCTTGGGTCGAAATTGTGCGCACTCAGCCCGTCCCAGGAATCCATCTTTTTTATTATATGAAAGAGTTTCAAAAATGTGAGGATAAGGTGTGGGTTCAGCTTAAAGTGCGTCTTTCAAAGCCATCATTTTTTTTTCTAAAAAAAAGACGCTGACCAAATTTTTATTAGGACATCAACTGCCTTTTAAATTTCCAACACAACTGTCATGATGGAGATTGTGAAATTCTTCGAACCAAGACTCAGATGGTTGAACGGCGCGTCATCAGGCAAAAAGGATGGGAAGTTAATCACTCTGAACATAACTCATATATCCTCAATTCTTCTTCTTTCTATTCCGCTCAAGTCCATCGTGAGATGGCTGGTTTCGAAGTGGAAGATGTCACTGGGGAAGAATGGTGCTCTTCTGTTACACAGGGTCTTGACACTTGGGTTAATCCTGATGGGGCCTCAACACCTGAAGATGAAGTTTAACCGTTGATGAGTCTAATGTAAATTATCCTAATCTTAATCAAATATTGTGTTTTATTTTTAATGTTTTCAGACTGCCTTTCATCATGATCCAATGAGTTTTGAATGAGTTTTGATTGAGTTTTGAATGAGTTTAATGAGTTTTGGACCAGTTCGGATGAGTTCAAATGTGTTTTGAGAAGACACCCAAACTTGCCATAGTGGTCTATTGAAACTCACATGTTCATTTGCTTGAAGACCCCATTGAAGACTTTCAAACCTCCCAGAACCTCACAAACAACTTAACAGAGCCTTATGAAAGCCTTCTACATGAGCGCAGGCAACTTTCAGTGAGTCCGTTGTCCCTGAGAGTGAGGTATCATTAAAACTTGTTGAATTGGAACCCCAAATCACTTCAAGTCTTCAACATTCACAAGCTCAAACAAATCAAGAATGCATGACAGTTATAAGTCAATGTGTATCACAGGATTACAAGGCCTAGCCTTGATGATCAAAAAGCAAGCTGGAATAACCACGGGATCTACACGGTCCGGGTCGACGTTTCAAGACCAACCAGTCACCTGCCCTGTCACATTCAGAATTCACACCCGCAAGCTGTGTGACCATCATTGATCCCTAACACTGCAAATATAATGTGTTTCTCCACGGTGAAAAATGATTACATTTCATTCAAAAAATGGTTAAAAGTGCATTAAATCTACATTAAATCTGCATTTTTCTGCATTAAATCTGCATCATTAATCATTTTGTGCATTAAGTGCAATCATTTTTCACTTCGGAGAAACACATTATATTTGCAGTGTAAACACCAATCGTCCAACTCTACGAAACTCACTCAGGTCACTTCTCAGCATTCAATAAAACATGGGTGAGTGCGCTCCATCAAAAATCAATCCAACTTGCATTCTTACTTACGTTCCTTGAAACCATGCGATACATCATAGATTTCCAGGTCAGCTTTTCAAAATGCATGGGGTCCCGTATGAGTACAAATGATTGAATGTTACAAGGTACTGAGGGGCCAGCCACCCTCTGGAAGTGGGTGGCCCGCCACCCTCTGGCACTGGACTGGGACGGTACTTGGTTGGCAGTTTGCTGGGACCCTGGTTCTTCAACCTGGACCTGCTTGGGCTTGGGTCATACTCTTTTGTAGGTCTTCACTACCACCATTCAAAGTATGTACCAACCATGGGATGGTGACGTCCACAGCCCAAGCTCAGGACCAGAGAGGCAATGAAACTCTCATGTACAAACAGTATCAACCTCACTATCCACTTCTGAATTCCTCCTGGCAGAGACTTTGAAGAAGGAAATATAGCCAGAAACCCTACTGGAGGTGATCAGATAGCCCTAAATAGTCTTCACGTAGGCTTTTCAAACTAAGCCTCTCTCTTAGATTTATATTACTATCCAAATCCTGTGTAAGTATTAAGTAGAACCAATCATCCAGTCTAAATCAATAGGTGTTGTTCGTAGTCTCTGCACTTCAGTTGAGAGTAGCATGATGAGATGAGCCAAATGTTCAGAATGATAATAATTGTTATTTTGTTTGTTGATCAAAGAAGAGAAGATCAAAACTCAACTCATTGGAGGTATTCCATCAGAATAGAGATTATATTGTTTTGTTCTTGTTTTAGTAATCAATGTTGAAGTTGGTCAATCCAAAGTGATTGGCTTCCTAGAGACATGTGCATTTTATGAGCACAAAAGAAGTAATATGTGGGGTGCAAGAGATGTGAATAAATGATCTGTTACCCATGAAAAGTCTGCAAATGCCAAAGTTGCAAGAGCAAAGATGATACTGAAACTCCTGAGAACAGGCAAACTCTTAAAAGGCATCATTTTACAAAACGGACTAATAATAACTCATTAGCTTGCTAAATTTGATGTGGTAAGGTGAAATCCTGTTGAACCACAGATGAGAGAGATTTTATAAACTTACAGATCAGGTCTACAATTTTTGGGAAGCAATGTACAATGTTCAACGTACTTGGCTTTTGGGTGAGGACATTCTTTCTGTAGTATTGTCCTCAAGTCAGTTTGTTGCAACCTTAACTGGGAAGAAAACTGTGCAAGGAAGCTCCAACGACACCAATTTTTTTCTAATTCAATATCTAATTCATGCTAAACCTGTGGATACATCTCTGTTCTATTGGTATATGTGGAAATTAATCAACCACAAGATTAGCTTGGTTTGGTGTATTTAATTTTGAACATGGATTTCAAATAAATGCAGAATATGTTTGTCCACAGTGAAAACAACTATTTACCTTGAAGAATCTGTTCTGTACAATAATTAACTTGAAGTATGTTATCAGGCTAATGGATTGTTATCAGCCTTTCCACCAAATCTTTGGACACAATATTGTGGATTGTTTCCTTTCCCTTTAAGTTTAACCAAACTTGAATTTACGAGATAAAGCCACCTGTTTGATATTTTTCAAATCTAATTCCTTTGCCTTTGTAGCTTCTTTATCCATGAAATATTCAACCATCAGTTTGATTGACCATTGATGTGTGGAAATAATGATGTTTCTCAGAACTTTGAGTTCTGCTTGATCCTTCAGAAGATCTTCTAAAAATTTTTAAGTGCATTCTTGATACTATGCTGTTGATTCTCTGCCGTGCACCTTCCCATCTGCCCAATTGACCTCCTTGTTCCTGGTCAGATCTACTGACTGTTCTTGCCAATCTGCAAATTTCAACCCCTTGAGACCCCCATTTTGCACAATGACATTCTAAAGCTTGACCTAACAGGCAGCTCAAGATTTTCCCCATAAAATAGTTCTAATTTAAAAGCTAGTTGATCAGGTAACTATCTTTTGATTTCTTTTGGGCTCTTGAATGAGAGAGCCCAAAAACTGAGCTGATCAATAGTTGGAAATGTATCTGAATTATCGAGACTGCAAACTCATTGCAGAACTTGTGTTGCTCAACATTTACACTTATCTATACACAGTCATTTGGAGTTCAACCAGTGATACTCCTTCCAAGTCATGTGTGAAATGTATAATCAATTTCTTAGCTGATCATGATCATCAAAACAGAATCCAAATGTCAGGCTCAGCCTCAAGTTATGTCTAGTCAGATGCTTCCTTGGGCCCGAGCTAGTAAATTTTGATAGAGATAAAACAAAAACCTTTATCATTCCTTTGACAAATCATATAGAAAGACCAATTTAAAACACATTCAAGAGTCCAAATTGAAGAGAAACAGACCAAAAACATAATGATCCGTCAGAACAACTTAGATCGATAGATCAATTTAAAGAAAGGTGAAAAGGTTCATACTCTGAACATTTTAACCAAGACCCACAACAAGAACCTTGAGAACGAGATCAATCCCTCAATATGAAGAAACAGTAAAATAATCAAAACAAAAACTGAGATTGATGTAAGTTAAACCAAGACCAACAACAACAAACTTCAGAACACAAATCGATCAATCTATATTATGAAAACTGTCAAAAATACAAAAGAACCTTGGAAGTCAATAGATCGATTTCACTGATGGTGAAAGGTTCAGGATTGTAGATGACAAGACTCAGATAAACAACATTCCATCCTTCTGAAATCATTTCAATATCCATCAAAAAGTCAAGAAAAAGGAGCTTAGAAAACTATTGAAATGAGTCTAGATCGATCGATTTGATCGCATGTTCAAGATTTAAAATTGAAAGTGTTCAAAACTAATAAGGATAGTCTGAACTATTGAAATGAGTCTAGATCGATCGATTTGATCGCATGTTCAAGATTTAAAATTGAAAGTGTTCAAAACTAATAAGGATAGTCTGAAACTAGGATAATGATCGAGCTAGTTGAAACACTAAAAGTCTTCTTGCCAGATCCCATACTTGATTGCAAGTGCTTTCATTTTTTGGTGAGCTTGCTCTTTATAACCCGTAAAGACAGAAGATTCGTAAGAGAGCCAATCTTCTTCAGACATTGTCGATTGCAGTGATTTGACTGTATTGAGTCGATCAACTAAGGACTGCGATATTTGACAAGAACATCCGAAACGAGTGATTTCGGCAGATTCAGCAGGAATTCGATCGTGGTTCTTGTTGAAAGTCTTGGATGCAATTGTATGATGATGTATTTGAGAGTTCCATAGCATTTCGATAACTCCATCACTTGCATCATGATTCACATCAACGTTGTAGTCATTGAGTACAAATCTTGCTCCAAGATTATTACCTCTGGGGGCATTGACACCACGATGGTAAAGTTCACCAGTTGCTCGATTGACTAATGAGAATAAACCAAATGCATATTTTGACGCATCTCTATCTTTGTGCTTTTTGTTGACAAACTCGTCGCAGGTGACCACAATGCTAGAACCGAATACTTTGGAGTTGGGAGTTACATAAAAGGACTGATTCCCCCATGATGGTGCGTTTGTTTGCGCTGCCAGAGTGGCATTAGAATCAAAAGCAAATAAGGAGAGTGAGCTGAATCGTTCGGCAAAGAAGGATTCGATCGCAGGGAGGTTTCCTTGTCTTTTCAAGTCGGCTTCCATCTTGCGAAGGTCGTTTGCTACTTCTGCATTCCAGGTATAATGACCTATGTAATTAAGCACATCATAAGTTTTGAGATCAAGGAAGAGTTCTATTTGAAAAGTAACTGACCACCTTTGACAATGTGATCATACCCAGGACGGAATCCTGCAGCATACATTCGTCCGAACTTGTTACCTTGTCTCCTTCCTCGATAAGTAGCAAAATTCCCTAAAACTTCATTCCGAGCTTTGGCGTGCTGATAAACGGTACTGATAGAGTGATTATAACTTCTGAACAATTCATCATTGATTCCTTCCTGACGCTCGACAAATCGGACAACTAGTAATAGCTCCGAGGTATCCACATCGAGACATACCACAGTCCCATGAGAAAGACTCAGACGAGGCCTACCAAATTTACGTCCTTTTTTCAAGAAGAGGAACTTTGAGTCTTCCGGAAGTCCATAGTGCTCAGTGAGTTTGGCTTTTTTCGCGGCTCGAGAGTTTGGCAAGGAAGTCGGTTTGCGCTCAAGTTTCTTCTTGACTGACCGGAGAAGGCGCGATCTGATTGTGGATGGCGACTTGTACTTTTGCTTGGGTAACACCTCATTTGATAAGGAATGATCAGAAGATAAGTCAGGATTAGGTCGTTCCAGATGTTGTTTGATTGATCGGAGGAGGTTGGATTTGATTGTGGTTGGAAGTTTGTCCTTGGGCATGGTCGCTTTGACAATGAAGTAGTAATGATTCGATAAACCTATATAAAATGATTAGAGATACGATCAGAGATAGGATTAGAGATCGAGTATGAGTTGTTATTTGAAAAGTAAAAGTGGAAGAATCAATGTGGAAATGAACAAAACAAGATGCGAAGTAATTGATTTACATACCAAATTAGTTTAATTTAAAGTTATCAACGTCTCCTCTTCCTTGTGAGTTCTTTGTGATGATATTCTGAGGGTCCAAGCCAATCGAGGTAGGTTTTGACGATGAGGTAACAATGAAAATTCAAGTTGTTTTGAAAGGAGATCAAAGCTGAGTAGTTTAAGAGTTTTTTAGAGAAAGGAGGAGGATGAAAAGCAGAAAACACCAATCGACAGATATGCCTAAAAAGTTTAATCAAAGTTATCAACCTGCCCTCTAGCTTCTGAGTTCTTCGTCGCGATGATCTAGGGTCCGAAGCAGACAGGGTAGGTTTTTAACAATGAGGTAACAATTAAGACCAAATGACAGATTATGAGTTGAAACAAAAAGTTAAAGTGAAGAACAATCGAAGGAGAATTTCCTAAAAGATGAGGAAATTAAAAAAGGCAAAAAAAGTAGAACATACATAATACATGCTGTGAAATATACATTGTATTATTGGTGCGCTTGTCTGTTTACAGGTGTGATTGTCACACCTTTTGTTACACCTGTGTGACAATCACCTATCAGGCATCACCGGTTTTCCACATCTCATCCAGACTCCAGTGCACCACTACCGTAGAGAGGATCTCTGATCTCCTTTCTCCTTCAACCTTCAACCTTCATTTCCACTTTACTCTTTCCCTTCTCTTTGGATCCAGTAATTCAATTCAACTCCAATCATCTTCATTTTTTTCAATTCAACTTCAATTGTCTTTATTTTTCAATCTCTTAGGATCCATTGTTTCAATTCGACTTGAAAGTTTATTTATTTATTTATTTATCAATTGATCCATTTGTAAGTCTTCTCATTGAATACCACAAACACCTCAGATCTTGATTTTTGTTTTTGTTTTGATTTCTTCAGATCTTTTGGTTCAATATTGACTTGGTTCATTGATCACTTCAAAGATTCGAATCAGACGTTTCCATCAATCTTTTGTGGATCTGTAAGTCTTTTTAATTGTTACTTCAAGACAAAAGCCATCCAACCAATACTTTTGATTGTGTCTTAAGTTGATCAACTTCGATCAACTTGGTAAGTTTTCTCTTCACTTGTTTATTTTTAATTGGGTCTAATCCATCACTTGGGTTGATTTTTTAAGTCATCTGATCAAACCGCTTATTGGTGAGTTTTCTTTCTCGTTTTCTTTCTCTATATCATTTCATTTCATATCCTTGATCATTTGTTATCTTTTCTTTTGATCTAGGATTTCTCTTTGGTCTCATCTCAAGATTGGATTGCTTCGATCGTTTATTTTTAAACCATTTATCTCCAACCTGGATTGCAAACTGTTCATCAGTAAGCCTGTCATTTCAATTTTTCTCTCTCAGCCTTTAAGCTTCTGTGTCTTCATTTAAGACTGTTATACACTATACTGAAACCAAGTCCGTTTGTTTGACCTTTCTGTCATGATGTGTTTCTTTGAAGATGCCCAAATCAAAGCAAACAAAGCGCACCGGACGTCAGGAAAGGTCATCTTCCCTCCCAACTGTGTTTGAATCCCAGGGGACCGTCAAAACGGGTAAGTTTCTTTTCTAATCTCAAGTACATTAACTGATTGTGCTCTTTTTTTATCTAGTACGTAGGAAGCAGGATGCACCTGCTACAGCTCTGAGAAACACAGATCGGGCCAACCATCGCCTCAATCCCACGGCATCTTCAGGTTTGGGTTCTACCTCTTCGCAGCCACTGCCAACCAACAGTGTTGCTTTTCTCCAGCCACACGTTCTGACTAACAGTCAGAAAGAGTATCTGGAGTCGATTGCCAAGACTCTCAACCTTTCTAGCGATACTCATGAGGAGGTCCTCAAGGTATGTCAGGTAAGCATTTTTTCTTGTTTTTTTGTCTTTGTATAAAGATTGATTTCTTTCTTTCTTTCAGGACACTCGGCCGGAAAACCAGTTCATCGGCACTGTCAGTTATCTGGCATATATTAAACAAACTCTCAAGGAGCAAGTGAGTGAGCCCAATCGATCACTTGCTCTTCGATCTCATGCTGTGGACGGTTGGAAGGCCTCTAGCACACTAAAGGTGAGTGATTTTTTCTATTTCCTTCCCCTATTCTGTACTGACATGTTTTTTTCTTGGATTCAGGATGTTGCTAGACCGGATTACAACGCTATGATCTTGGACTTCAAGATTCAAGCCTACTCTAGCACCCAGGACTCCAACAAATCCACTATTCGACATACCTTTGATGCACTATGTAAAGTAAGTAACCTTTCTTTTTTTTCTCTTTTTTTTCTCTCGTGTGTCTCCAAATGACAAGTTCATTCTTGTTTTAGAAATATATCGACTCCAAAGATGAAAAATTCAAGGAGGAATACTACCCTCCTGGGTATGGAACGCCTGATGGGTCTGCAGCCTTCAAGGCCCTTAACGACTGGGCTAATCGTTTTGCAACTGATACTCGAAGCCGTTTACGAAACTTGGTAAGTTTCTTTCTTTCTTTTGTTCATTCATTCATTCTTTCTTTTTCTACTAAGATTTCTTTCTTTTTTTCTTTCTAGCTGCTCACCAACATTAAACCTGACGGTCCAAATTGTCCCACCCATGCCATGCCCACTATCAAGCAACTTGTTCGCTTGGTAAGTTTTCTCTTTTGTTTTCCTCTTTCTCTGTTGGATTTGATGCTAAGTTTTTTTTTATTGTGCAGATCCATCATGCCTTGATTCTTAAAACTGATCCTCGGACTGATGACCAACTTTTTGCCGATCTACCTATTGAATTTGTACATCGGATTGCCTTTTTGGTACGTTTTTGCTTTTTTATCTTATCTCTTGACTTGGTTTATTCTGTACACTAATATTATGTTCTTTCTAGCGCTTACATGCTGTGTACACCTTTCGACAGCCAAGCCAGGATCACAAGTATTCTGTCTGGAGTAGTGTGGATAACGCCCTGGAAGTGTTGAGGGATAACAAAGTCCAGTATGGCAGCTTGTACAAGGAAGCGTAAGTTTTTTCCATCTCTCAAACTCCAACGTTCAAAATCCTAATTAAGTTGTGTACTTGTTTCAGGTTTCACAACGTAGTTATGGAGCTTAATGGCATTTATTTCGAAAAATCATTACTTTACTCTGCAATTGTTGAATCCGACCACATGCTTCCCCCTGCTTCAGCGGAAATAATGGGTGAGTATGACTCCTTAAAAAAGAAACGTGATGACAAAAAGAAGAAACACCAACAAAAAGAAAAAGAAAAAGAAAAAGAAAAAGAAAAAGAAAAAGAAGAAGAAGAAGAAGGAGAAGGAGAAGGAGGCCAAGAAGAAGAAGAAGAAGAAGGAGGAGGAGGAGGAGAAGAAGAAGAAGGAGAAGAAGAAGGAGAAGGAGAAGAAGGAGGAGGAGAAGAAGAAGAAGAAGGAGAATGATCTCTCTTTGTTGTTTTTTATGTTTTTCTCTTTTTATTGTTTTTTTACTGGACGGACCCAAATATATAGAATTTTTATGCTGGATCAAAAAAAAATACAAATCAAACCTGATTTGTACGAGAATAAAAAACCAGTGCCATTTCTAGAGCTACTGAAAGATGAGTGGCTCAATACCAGGCTTTTGGTACCATCAACAGGTGAAAATCATTGTATGGTCTCATGGTAAGAAGTTTCTTATCATGACCATATGAGTATTTTCACCTGTTCATTGGGTGAGACTTCTCATATGGTCATGGTAAGAGAAGTTATATACCGTGACCATACAAGGATTTTCACCTGTTGATCAGGTGAAAATCCTCATGTAATGGACAGGTGAGCCATTTGGATGCCACACTGATTGAGCTACAGGTGGGTGAGACTTCTCATATGGTCGTGATCACCTGTCCACAAGGTGATGGCTCACCTGTCCATTACATGAGGATTTTCACCTGATCAACAGGTGAAAATACTCATGTAATGGACAGGTGAGCCATCACCTTGTGGACAGGTGATCACGTCAGGTGTTGGCCACCCTGAATTTCACCTGTAGCTCAATCAGTGTGGCCTCAGGTGGAGAGCCCGGGATGTTTTGGCAGAGGCTGATTTCACCTGAAGCTCACCTGCCAGCCGCCCTGTGGTGTAGTCATGATCTCCATGATTGTTTTTTTGGGGGGTTGAGATGAGATTTTTACACTTTTAGATTTCAGATGAGATGAAGTTCAAATAATTTAGATGACTGTTGATTTAGAAATGTTCCATTGAAGAATAATTTCATAGAAAAAACGTGTTTCATAAACCCTTTCGAGTGTTATCTACACCTTGAATAAGATTATTGAGAAATCAACACTATGAATAAAGTCATTGAAACAGTTAACCAAACGTAAGCCATGAAGACGAGCACAGAAAGATTGTCAAGGAAACCAAGAAGTGTGGGTAGAATAGGATACCAAAGAATATAGAAGCCTTCAAGGAATCAAAACGAAAAGAAGAGATGAAACAAGTTAGGACTAAACCGATGATTCAATCCACTTTCCAACTCGGCAAAAAGAAAGATGTACGTAAGTACATACGATGAGGAAAGTGATCTTTAACTTTAAAAGAATCGGTTCGCTCAAAAAACCTTGTAAGGGTTGAGTGAGGTAAGTGTAAGGTAGTCGAGACTGTCAGTTTTACTGAAGTGGGAATCGAAACAGTTGTTATGGTTGCTTTGACTGAAGAGTTGGTGATTAGAGAATTCGAAAATTAAAATGCTCAGGTTAGGTAACGGGTTGGATTGGGTTGATGTAAGATTGAAGTCGAATGATTTGGATAATAAGCTTTTAAAGAACACTTGGTTCGATTTTTTTTCATTTCCTTTAAAGTTTTACAAACAAATTCCAACCACTTCTTTCATTTCTTACTTCTAGTTTTACGTTTTACTTTTTTACTTTTTTGATTTTTTGATTTTTTGATTTGATTTTCTTTTGATCATTTTCAATTTACACTAGCCTGGCGCTTTGAAGAATCGATTTGAAATCATATCCTTTGTAGTATTATATTTTTTGGTTGCTTTGGTTGTTTTCATTAAACTTGGAAGCCGAGAAAGGTTTTGAAAGCTTTCGAAACTCACAAACTGATTTTAAAGATTAAAAGTTAAAAGAAGTACCAAGACAACGGACAGAACAAAGCTTGACAAGTTTTAGAGAGCACAAGGGGTAAAAAGGTGAAATTGAATTAGGTAAAATTTCAAATAACTGCTTGCTCAGCTTTATAAAACTCAATCAATCTGTCTCTGATTTCTAATCGACCATTCACTCTCCAATTCCTTTCTTTAGATTTCCTTTTCTTTCTTTCTTTCTTCCTTAAACTCACTTCACATTTCAACCCAAACCAATCACTCTCACAATGCAATCTAACATCATACCCACCACTCCTACCACTCTAATCACTCCAATCCTCGAAACAAGTCAGAACCAATCTAGAAGTACCACATCAAATCTAATCAGACCATCAACACCTACCAAATCCAACCTATCTCAAAACGACGAAGGTTGTTTTGTCGAACCACCCTTCCCATCACCTATGCCTAACCCCATCAATCGAAGATCATTATCGAATACCTCAACCGAAGAGATCATCAAGCTTCACCAATCCACCCCCATCATAGCCAGTACATCCTCATCATACCCAATCCAACGACTCATCCAATTTCAATCTCTCACCTCACCCAAACCATCTGAAGAAAAAAAAATCGATTTCATGAGTGAATTACCAATCGAATTAGGATTATATATCATTTTGAAAATCAATCAAGTTTCATCAATGGTAAAGTGTAGAGAAGTATCTAAGAATTGGAAAAAGGTAGCTGAAGATCCGGTGGTTTGGCATGAACTCTTTAAGACTCATTCGAATTGGAAAGTTAAAGAAGAGTTTCAAATCAAATCAAAATCATCTTCTCAACTTCAACCAATTGAAAAAGAAGAAGAAGCAGAAGAAGAAGAAATCAAATCAAAGATGGTTTGTAGAAGAGGTTCTTCGAATAAATTGGTCGCTAGAAGGTTTAGTCAACTTATCGGAATAGAAGACCTTTCTAAACCGATCACTACTTCTACTAATCCGATAATGAATAGAAAAGATCAAGAAGAAGAAGAAGTTGAAAGAGAAGGATTAGATTGGTTTAAAGTTTTTAGAGATCGATATGTGATTGAGTCTAGATGGAAATCAGGTGATCAAGTTTCTAGATCATTAAAAGGACATAAAGATTCGGTTTATTGTTTACAATTTGATGAAGAGAAAATCGTAACAGGATCTGTTGAGTTTTTTTTCCCATCTTCATCTCTTCTTGAAGATCTCACTGATAGATTATTTGGTTACTTTTTCCGTTGGTAAATAGAGAGATAGAAGTGTTAAAGTATGGGATATCAAAACAGGACTTTGTCAACACACCTTAAATGGACATCAAGGCAGTGTATTATGTTTAAAGTTTTCAGGATCGGATTTCCTTTTGACAGGTTCATCAGATTGTAAAGTGATACAATGGGATATGAAGACAGGAGAAAAGAAGAAAGAGTTAATTGGACATCGATCAGGAGTCTTAGATCTTTCGATCAATTCGAATTACATTGTGAGTTGTAGTAAAGATACGACCATCAAACTATGGAATCGGTTCGATCTTTCATTACTTAGAACTATAGAAGGTCATACTGGACCGGTAAATGCGATTGAAGTTTCCAAAGACGGTCAATTATTAGTTTCAGCTTCAGGTGATTCGACTATGAAACTTTGGAACCCATTAACAGGAGAATTGTTGAGGACCTGTGAAGGTCATCTAAGAGGTTTGGCCTGTATTAAATTGATTGAAGAACTTGGTTTGGTCATCAGTGGTTCGAATGATGAAACTGTAAAGGTTTGGGATCTTAGGAATGGTCAGTGTTTGAGAACTTTGTTGGGTCATGAAGGTTTAGTTAGAACTTTAGATGTAGATGTGAATGAAAGAAGATTAGTCACAGGAAGGTTAGTGCCTTTTGATTCGCTTTTGATATGCTTTTGAATCGGTTTGATTGAATTGATTCGTTTTTTTTGGGGGTTAGTTATGATAAAACGATTAAAGTTTGGGATTTCGAAACTGGACTGATGAAATTAGATTTTAGAAAAGGTCAAAAATCGATTGTGTTTGATGTTTCGATAGACTTACATCAAATCATTTCTGTTGGTCATGATTCTAATATCACCATCGTGAGTACTTTTTTTCTGATTTCCACTACCACCACCATCAAAACAGTTTGGGTTTCGGTTTCTGAGTTTTGATGTTTGTTTGTTTTTCTTTTGGGGGTTTTTATAGTTGGATTTCGCAGATGGAATTGATTGTAAAAACTTTATATAAAATCTAATTAAAAAAAAGTAATAAATTGATTTTCCAAAAGATCAATAGAAACTTATATACTCTTTTTTTTCTATCTTTGTGTATTCATAGAATCATCATTTTTCCCTTAATCATGTTTTTCCTTTCGTTATGTGGCTAAAATATATATACAATTTGATTTGATTTTTTTTCTCTACAACTTTCTTCATTACCAAATCACTCACTCTTGTAGCATATTTTTTCCGTTTTTTTCCTTTTTGTATGTATTGGTTTTTCTATCCTTTTTTGTTTTGGTATAAATAATTTTTTTTTGCCATTTATACAAATTTATAAATAGATAAATGAAAAGGAAAATTACCAAAAAAAATCAAGTTACCTATATTTTTTTTGACAATACCGACATTTTGATCATTTTTTTTCTCTCAAATATACAAAGTTGAAAATTAAAGAAAAAAATGAATTTCAAGTCAACAGAAGTCATTATGAGATTGAATTCCTGGAGTTTTATTATAGAAATCATTCAAATTGAAGTTCATCTGAATCACATCCTGGAATAGAAACTTGAACAAACTTGAATGAATTGATTTCAAACTCTATGAAGGTGTTTAGAAAGACTCTGGCTTGTTTTCACTGCCTTGAAGATCCTAACCCTCCTTGAGTTTTTGAGATTCTTGTGAGCCCACACAATCTAAACACCATTATGGATGCTCTGAGCAATATTGGGGTGCCTGTTCAGGGAAGATCAACTTGAACATCTAAAAGATCTGGATCCCATTCTAGTGTTCTTCAATGCTTAGTAAGGGTCCAATTGAGAGAAGAGTGCATCACTTTGGGGATTCAGCTGCCTAAAGGAGGCAAGCTTTGAGCCAGGCATCTTCATTTTAGTGCTGTGTGCACAGCACTGCAGTGTATAAGTCATAGATCTCTCTCCCTGGTGCTTTGACACACTAATATATAGAATCACACTCCACTCCAGTGTAGTGCAAAATGAGATGAATGCTATTCTACATTGGTATAGTGAACCACTGTAAAACTGAAGACAAGTGTGTGGTGCCACACTATAAACTATAAAGTGCTACACATACCATAGTAGATGGATGTTTTCTGACATTGCTACGATGTACAAGAAGCAGGGGGAAGTACATATTTTTTGGTCACATGACCAAAAGGTTGAAGTGGAAAAACCTATTTATCATCCATACATTTCATAGGAGCAATAAGGAGTCCTGGTACATTCCTACTTTATGGTTTTACTATGAGTCAAAGAAATGTGATGGAAGCAAGAAGAAGCCTTGTTGTGTACACAAAACATTTATTTTCAACATAGACAAAAATCAAATTCTGGATTTGAAGCTACTTGAGCTTTTGAAGTTGTAGTCGGTATAACCCATACAACCCATACTTGCTATTGGTATATCTTGTGTGATTGTACTTAGTAGTGAGCTATTAGTATTAGTGAATCAAGGTTTGATGCCTATACTTCAATCTCATCTGTCTATGAAGGACACCTCTCTGATCTCTGGATCCATGCAGAGTCATAAAAGTAGCATTCAGATTCAAAATGAACATGTAGAGCCAGATAGGTACAGAGAGAGCACGGAAAACATTTTCATCTTTAACACTAGGTAACATGTAGAATTACTTTGGTTATCTGCATTGCTGACGTGAAGAGAGACTTGATTTCAGAGCTCTGCATGGTCACTTTGACATATTTAAAATTTCACGAGTGTTTGTGATGATTCACTTTCACTTCTATTGCCTAATAGCTTGAAAAGTAGAATATACCAGATAGCCTTTCAATGTTGGAGAACTTTGATTGGCAACATGAAACTAATCCACAGTGATACTTGGTCTTGTTTGCTTGATATGAAACACAACCCAAGGTACAAAAAATACACCCAAGAATCCCTTCCCTGTAACCCAAAGTGTTTGATTTTGTTTGGATATCCCACCTGTTAGTTTCAACCCTAAGCATGATCTGTTGGAGCAGCTCAGGAAGATCTGGAGAAAGAATCAAACAACATATCAGTGAACAAATACATGTACAGGAATATGTTAAAAGCTAGAATGAAAAATGCATACTTTCTACAACAAAACAAGATACTCAAAACAACTCCTACAAGAGCCAAACACCCAACAGGAACTCCTACAAGTAAATAAACCATGTCTTTTTTGTCATCGCTTGCTCCTTGTGATTCCCCAAAATCGTTTTGTGACTGTGCATTTAATTGTTCTGAAAGTTTTCTGTCCTCCAAGTATTTTCGATTGGAAGCTGGGAATACCACACCTGCTTGTTCATAAGCTGTTTGGCTAGATGATATGTCGTTCCTTGCAGATGTATAGCCTTCAGGTAGTCTTAAAACATAAGCAGAGGCTTTGTGCTGCATCAAGATATTTATACTAAAGAAAATCTGTGCCAACTTCATTTTGGAGTGGCTGATGAAGACAAGAATGGGAGTTTTAAAACTTGAGATTGGTAGTAGTACTTGGTTTATCCTTTGAGAATATGTATGCAAGGATCAGAAAGAAACAAAAGCTAAGGGAATAAATCCAAAGAAGAAATGTAACTTTATCTAGCTATTCAACCAATTTGTTACTGAAGGTTTGCTGAATCCTTTTACAAATGTGAAAAGATTGGACACCAGATCAATTTGAGGGAGAAAGGTCTTACAATCTGAAGTGGAGTCCCTTTTGAAGTTAGCAAGACGTGCATACATTACCAATCCCCTCAAACATTTTCAGACAATTTGATCAGAATCATGTATGGTTTGAAAGTCAATGAGCCAGATTGAATCAGATTACATTTGAAGCATGCATCAGGGGAATGAGTGAGGACAGGTCCAAAACATGTACTGAAAATTATGAATGTCTATCTGATGTGCTTTGGGGACTTGTTTTGCAAGGACCATTAAGATCAATTCACATTTGTAGTTCAACTTTGGAATTTCATTTCAGATGTTGATATATGAATTTCAATCAAAACATCATAAATTTTAACTCTTAATTCATCTCATTGAAGATAAACCACAGCCTACAAGTTAGATAGTCTATAACTATCTCAATCTGCAAACATGTAGTATACATGTGATATTTGAAAGAGATGTCACACTCTCTTGGCCAACTGCAATTTGCACCTCAATATTAAGGCATGGACCCGGCACCGGGACCAGCGGGAAAGCCCAAGCCGGGCTTGGGCCCGGGCTTTTTTGGCCTCAGAAATTTGCCCTTGGGCCCGAGAGTAGTGTGCTCTTGGGCCAGCCAAAAGGGCTGAAACTCAGAGTTTAGAGTGAGTGTAGCAATGAAAGTGGGTCTGAGAGGCTCAGAAAAGTGGCAATGGGACCCAAAAAGCAAAAAATAGGGCTTTAAATGACCAATATAAAGCGCCTGAAATCGCCTGTTTTGTTTATTTTCTTTTATTTTTATTATTTTGGCTGTTCAGCACAGAAAGTTTTTCCACTTGGGCCGGTCCGGGTCGGCCGCCAAAAAACAAGAGCCCAAGTCGGCTTGGATTTTGAAGGCTGGGTTGGGCCGGGTCCAAGCCTTACTCAATATCCTGTTCAGTTTTACTGATCATTCACTTCTTTTTTGTACTTCAAGCTCTGTTATTCTAAGTTACCTTCACAGATACATATTGATTATCTTTTTCAAAGAAAATCACGCAAACAGATTATCAGGTTCAAGGAACTAAACATCCACTGAATCCTTTGTCCAATTTTCCCACTTTTAACATCTGGGTGGGACCTTGTACTTCTCCCATTGAGGTAGATGAACAAAATTGTGTTGTTTTGCATCTTTTGCTGGGCAAGCACCGATTTTTTTAATGAATCTTTTGACCCACTACAGAATATGGGGACATGTTGGCAACAGCCAAATTGCAAAATAATCTAACATGGAATCAAATGATGACCAACAACTACAAAATAAATTCTATATTGAGGAACACTAACTCTGAACACTCAGATAACACCGTTCAATTCCCTCACTGCCCACACTTCAAAGTTCATCAGGTAGTTTTTCAATGTAAACATGCTTGACATGACTAAACTTTTAGTACCAATAATTCTAGGTGACAATTTTCAGGTGGATGGAAACCATCACTACAATTATATGTTTCATCTCTGCGCAAAATCAAATAGTCCCTTCTTCTGATAGTGGTATTTTCTGCCCTTGTGTTGCTACAAAGACTAAATTAGCAAGGCACAGGGTTCTGCCCTAATTTTCCCATGATTCACTTACCCTCAAAATACATTTTCAATAATCTTCCCATCCACATTTACCCCACAGATTTTGGAATTGGTTACACACTATATGCAGTATTGTTGAACTACTCTCATGAACACTTGATTTCAAAACACATACAATATTTTTTTCAATCAAAGATGAAGATTTGAAAAACCAAAAGGCAAAAGAAACATTTTTCTACAAGTCTCAGTTGTATCAAGATCTTTTTTCTTTGGAATTTTTGAATAACAAAACATGCAAGCAATCTTCATCCAGAAAGGAAGGAAGTCGTATGCTTGAAAAGTTTGGTCTAGGCTCTGCTCAGAAGAAGAGCCAGTTATCTGATATAAATCTGTGAAGAAAAGAGTTTGGTTTGTCTTTGTGATGTGATCATTACACACCATTTATTTTCTCAAACTTAGAAGGACTTCATGATTGCTTGTCAAAGGCTTGGACATGCAATTCTTGTTTTTCATCAATGATGATCATTTGAAAAAAATACCACTTTACATGCTGTACCTCAATAAAAGCTTTTTCAAGATTTCCAGAGAACAAAAATCAATTATTTGATCTATAGAAGAATCAAGCTGAAAAGTTTTGGTACATACATTACACATTTGAAGACGAGCAGGGAAACCAGTACTTTGTGCATATGTTTGTTTATAGAAAAATTACTCATAAGAAGAATATATCTTTATGACATGGTAATAAAGCCAAGATTTTATCATCATCAATACTTGTGATTTTTACTTGAAATTTACCCAAACTTGATGATATTTGTGAGAAATCATCCAGGTCAATGAAGTTCTTCAGAGCTTTTAATTGAAGGGTGTGTAAAAAGTTTGAACATTACATAATTAACAAAGCTTACAAGATTGTAACATATGAAAGAGGAGAAAGATGAACAAAGTACTGGAATTGATTACATCTCTCTAAGAATACTGAAATGGATTGGAGCACCCTTATTAGAGCATAGATTGCTATGGAGGAAAATGATCCCCATAAAAGAATAAGATTCTGATCAATAAAAGAAGATTCAGAATCTAATAATATTGTGTACTGATGAAAAACTTGAAAAGATGTCTATTCTTGCGCTGAGATTTGATTTCCTACATATAAGTCTCCGGAAGAGAATACTTGGAATTGAAGCCCTTAATCTGGTTGCAATCACAAAGACAAGCATCAGAGGAAGATAGTTTTTGGATCTTGAGTGAACAAAACCAGAGAAAGATATTTGGATCTAAGACTATACAAGTACAGAAAGATCCATGAGTGAAGGGAATTGAAAACCCTATGACTAGTTAACTATATGTGAATCTTAAAAAGATTTTTCCAAAAACTAAGAGTCCTATCATAGAAGTCATCAAAAATATCACAGGACTCAGTCCAGATAGGAGATGAAGATAATCAACAAACTCTTGTTGAAAGACCTCAAGCATATGTTATATTTTAAAGGAACACAAGAGAAGTGTTGAATTATGATTATCTTTTGGCAAGGGAAATGATAGACCCTGTCATCTATTTCAATGTGATTTTGATTATCTTGTTGATGAAACAATCACTTTGATGTTGTCGCTTTCATCATTCTACATAGGATTGTTCCCTTCAATCTCTGACTTTCAAAAGAAGTGCAATACCATGCTCAGCAGCCTAGCTATACAAATCACTTTGTGGACGTCCACAAAATTAAGTGGGGTGATTTTATTTACTGGAATGTAAATGGATCACAATGTTTGAAAGCTGATTTGTATATGGAGCTTGCACAAAAGACAGTTCTTTTAAATTCTGTGTTTACGAAATAATGCAAAAGACAATATGAATTCACACATTGTAGTTAGAGGAAAGTACAATTCTTTTATATGTTGTCGGGTTTTTTTAGGATGTCCTTCATTCAGTGGATTCAATGTAGAACTTGATAGGTGATCATGTTGTTGGTCATGCTTAATTGGGGTTTTCAGCTCTAGAATTCAGAGCATTGGAAGTTTTGAAAGCCGCGACTACAGTGGATTGATCTGAATGTATGTGACTCAAATGACAGACTGATGAACCAATTTCTGACACTTATTGATGCGTTTGAGATAAGCAACAGACTGGAGGTACAAAGCCACTTGAATAAGGTTATCATTCTATGCACCACATCTCACATTTTGTGCCACATCCCCGATGATCTGGAAATGTCAAAGGGGTGGAAATACGCATTATCAAAATGAGCTCAAATTGTCATTTGGTATACTTGAGTGCAACAAAAGGTGCCCATGCATTTTTGCATATACATGCCAAAATTGTGCATATTGTTAAAGACAAAAACAGCAATTTATTTTTTTGGATATATGCAGCTTTGTGAAGTGTGATTCACTATTGCTCTTGGTTCTCACCTCATCACAGTGAGTTTTTTCTTGCTTATCTCTTCCTCTTTCCTGTCTTTTCCCTCCACAATCAACAGCAACCCTCTACCAGTCCACTACCTCGCTTTCTAACCATTCTCCATTTTGTTTGCTCTTCACACCAATCCCAACTTGACTGCCCTTGATCAACTTGATTGATTGAGTTTTTAACTCAAATTTAAAACTTATCAACTTCAAACCAATCTTGTTCAATGGAAATCAGAATCAGAATCATTCTCAATTAAAACTAAATCATATAAGCTATAATCTTATTCATTTAAATCAGATCTTTTCACATTGATTTTTTTTATTTTATATTTATGGCGTTCAAAAATGTGCAAGAAATTTGCAAAACCGATGTGCAAGATCCGTGCAAGATTTCTTGCACAGACCTTACTTGATTGATTTTTTCACGACCGCCAAGTGAAAAAACTGCTGTATGTATTTACCCTTTCTCATCAAGGGCAAACTGAGTCCTTGAAGCGAGGAAGCCTAGGTTCACACATGACTTTCTTAAGTCAGCAAGTTTTGTGCAAGTTCTATGCAAGATGTTTAAAAGAACTTGCACAGAACTTTCTCACAACTTGCAAATTTCTTGCGCATGTTTTAACGCCATAATTAAATCAATTCATGATACATGGTACATTCAAATCAAATACAAATCATTTTGATCATTCTTATTCTTTTTACTGGGCAGCTTTCAAATCACAAACTTATTAGTTCCAACTAAATACTTATTAACCTTGAAGTATCCTTAGTAATCATTTAAAGTAATGTAAATTTCAGGTTGATCATTTTTAAAACCAGCAGCCCAGCTACTAGCTGAATCTTGAACTTTTTCTCATCTTGGTAAACAACCTTCACAACATTGAGTGATACCAAGTTGTTCAGGAGCATGACAGGAGCTATGATAAGTTTATAGATGATTACTAAAAATGGAACAGGAATGAAAAGTCTTCAAATGAAACATGTGTTTTGACTCTTTGATGATTGAGGATGAGGATGATGATCAGTATATCATTCATATTAATGGCGAACAAGCAATTCAAACAAAACCTGACAAAACCTCCACTTTTCCCCCTGACAACTGCAAGTTTTGATCAGCCGAAGTTACAACTTCGCGATGATCACTTTCCATTCTCATATTACATATGTACATACCTCGAAACGATTCATCCAATCTATCTCTTGATTGCTTCATATGAGTCATCTTTTCACTATCTCCTGATCTCCATTGGCCCATCAACTCGACCTCCCGCTTCATTACAATCTACTCAACAGAAGGTATCAATTTGATTGTAAGCCTTTCTTCTGACACTTTTTTCATTCTACCCATCCATCAATTAAAAAAACCCTTGATCCAAATCAATCAAAAATCAGTAGTAACATCGATCAGAATCAAACAACAACAACAGTCTTGATCTCATCTAACTACACACAACTCTGATAGACTATCTTCGCCATCTATTCAACACTTTTTTTTACCAAAAATTATGAATTCCATACAAACTTGAATTTCTTTAATCAATCAAGCAAATCTGAATAAATTGCAAAATTTATAAAGCATCAAGAACCGACTCAAATAACCAGTGAAGAAGATTGAATCAAAGTACACAATTTAAATCATTCAAGTGTTCAAAAGTTGGAATCGAAAGATCTTATGAACGATGAATGCTGATTCCAAATCAAACCAACAGAACTATTGCCAATTTTGAGGCTAGCGATTGATCCTATTCCCTATTCTGCCCAAATTGATGTCACATCAACAGGGATTGGAAGTAAGTATTACCCTGAAATGATCGAATTCAATCTGATTGCATCACTGGCCTCTTGTGGATTGTTCTTACAAACGTTTAGAGCACATCAAACAGCACAATCAAGATTAGAACTTTGGGCGCATTCAAGTCAAAGCCAAACACAACTGCACTCAACTGACATAAATCCGTTTCAAACGCTATCTAACTTTGTCACACGTTTGATTTGCTAGAGAAGATATATATGAACGGTTTGCTATCAATCTACGACCCAAAGAAGTGTCCAAGTGTGTGCAGTTGCTTAAAAATAATCAGATTCAATGGCGCACTTCAATCAATCGACCTTCAAACCATAAATCTTCTGAAGAGTCATTTCTAAGCCAAAAAAGACAGAATCAATGGTCAGCAACTTCTTCGACTACAAACTCAACAACATTATTATCTTATATCAAAGACCAACTACATTTAATAACTCACCAACTCATTTAAACCACATGTTTGACAAGCACACCTGTTTGTAGATCAAGTATGGCCCATTCGGTTCCACTATTGGTGAAGTAAGATGGGATTGGAATACATCGACCCAACCTGTTTGTCTTTTTCTTTAAATCATGTCAACGGGTTTTCATTGCTTAATTTGATCTTTGTTTCAAATCATCAGATTTCCACCCTACCAACTGCAAGGGTCATAGAGTTGAATGATTTGGCCTTTGAAAGATCCTCAAAACCTACTGTACTCCGTACCATCACCTTTCATCCTCTTGCAAGATCAATAAATCGTGCTACATCTACTATAACCCAATGGAAGACCAGGACAAATGCACCCTGCTAACAGACAAATCATATTCTCTCTACTCACACCCTTGCTGAACTCGAAGATTGAGTAGGTTGTGCTGCTGATTGTATTCCTAGATATGATGGTCCAAGTTTGTTGAATGAGAAATGTGATGCAAGTTGTGTGTTGGCTCCAAAGGGCTTTGTTATCCGGATCAAAGACAACTTAGAGTATCAGGTAAATCAGACTATGGCAAGTAGTCCGAATGATTTTTCTAATTTTCTGTCTTTGATGTGATACTGAGAGGTCAATATTTGAATTGAGATTTAATGGCGCCAGTCAAACA
Source organism: Melampsora larici-populina 98AG31 (assembly GCF_000204055.1). Classification (NCBI taxonomy): domain Eukaryota; kingdom Fungi; phylum Basidiomycota; class Pucciniomycetes; order Pucciniales; family Melampsoraceae; genus Melampsora; species Melampsora laricis-populina. Next base: position 647,496 of record NW_006768803.1, read on the forward strand.
ATCTTCCCACCTAATGCAATTAATCTTATTTTAGAAATTACTTCAAGTACAAAATGGTTTCAACCAATCTCTTTATTATGATTTTATCTTTCTTGAATCAGATTATCCACTACCACAACAAAAGACAGGCATCCTGCTACAATTATTTTCAATAAGCTTGATTTGTTTGCTGCTTTTGAAATTAGGACGTTCTTTTTAAACACTTTGAAACCATTCATAACTTCAATTTTGCCTAATCTTCAAATCACTCAAGCTTCAGCTTTTCAAAACATAAATCTCTTTCTGGTTTTCTTCAACATTTTGCTGCTTTGTACAGCTCATGAAGTTCAAAAAGGTAATTTAGATACAATTAGATGGTACCTTGAGACTGGTCCTAGGAGGTATGTATGTGCATTCGAAAATATTATGGCTGAAGGTTGAATTGAGCTGGGTGCTATTGGAGTTACCTTACCTGGTTCTCAATGGACAACTTTACCTTTACCTGGTTCTATTATTTATCAAGCTTTTATTGCAGGTCCTGATATCATTGTAGCTTATATGGTAGATCCACAAGATTTTGGTAGTCTTCTTGTTTTTCTCTCTATCAAAGCTTCTCAAATCCATTTGAACTAATCAAACAACCAATTAAATTACAGATAGAAATAAAATCACATGAAGCTCTCTTTAGATCATTTTCTTTGGTAGATTGTGGATCTGAACCTGCAATTTGAAAATATTAATAGGTGTTCCTTTGTTTATGAGTTCTCTTTGAATATTCAGACTTACAAATTTAGTTTTGAATGAAATATGAGTTGACAAACACCTTGAAAGTGATACATGAGGCCAGGAAAAAAAATAACAAAGACCTCCAAGGAATTGCTGATGTGAAGAATACTGTGGTTCAACCAAAGGCCTGATGGAAGTGTATGGAGATATTATGAAGAGTCATTTGGTAGACTTATCATTAAGATTGAATTTATGTTCTTCCCATGACAAAAAGCTTTGTAAATTTTGTCTTTCTTTGTGCCAATCATGATGAATGTAGTCCACACAGTGGGTGCTCTTAGTGATTCTTATTCTGCCAACCTACTATATTCTTTCTTGGAACATGTTTGTTCTATACCATAAGGGTGATTGATTGTCAGATGGCCTTATGATGCATAGCAAGTGGTCAGAATAGTTACAGAAAATTTGAATTGTTGCAAAATCATACTGGGCCTCATTTCATATAGGCTTGAGGATGAGTGTAAGTCAAATTATTGGGGGGAATGGTGTCCAACAAGTGTGGTCATTTGATGATAACAGGGGTCTTGAAGTGTATATGCCAAGTAATCAGTGTGGCACCTGCTGTTGAATCGCTGTACTGGTTTAAGGATTGACAGGTCAACTGAGTGCAGTGTTATATGTTGTGGCATTGAGAGCGTCCACAATTTAGGGTACACAAATATTGTTCTGGCAATTTCCAGAACTCCAGAACCATTTGGGAAGGGTTCTGGTGTTCTGGAAACAACATAAATACATAAACTTTCTGCTGCAGCCGATAATGCCCCATATACACCACCTAACACACATGGATCAAGTGATCAACAACAATACCCCAACCTCGAGCCAACCCAAGAAGATCAAGTTATCACGCCATTGACTTGACAAATTCACCTATCTGCGCTTCAGGCCTCTTGACTTTCAATTTGAACTTTGGATCACCAAACTTCTATACAGAACCCATTCTAGATATTGAGGAATTTTTATCAGCTTGAGATGGGTCATTCACTGTGAATCAATCACTACATGGAGACAAAGCTTTCACTGTAATCCAATTGATACATAGAGATTGTTTTAGTCTGATGATTTTCAATCTCATCCATTTTCTTCCGGTTTTCAAACACAACAATCAATCAATATAGGGATCCATTTCATTATCATATTGAGAATATTTCTCAAGTCTTGATTTGTACTCTTTGTTAAGTTCTCCCTTTGTACTTGTTGTTGAGTTTGAAAGCCTTCTCAAAAGCGATTGATATGTGGCTATGCAAATGCAATTTCTGATATGCATTGGGCAGGAGTCTCTTTGAAAGATGCATGTTTTATTTTCTTTTTCATCTCAATAAGAATGAACAAAACCTCATTCAGATCAAAATGAATATCACTTACAAAAGATTTGAGTTAGAAATCTATGTAGAAGGAAACTAGAAAAAAACTCAAAAGTTTGAAAACAAGTGGAACAGATTTGTCCTACACAAAGTTGATTCTGGAACTTTTCCACAAATTTTCCAGAACTGCCCCAGAACACAGTCAAATCTGTGTTCTGGACCCCTGGACTTGTGAAAAACAGTACATGTTTAAGTGCCCTTTTGCCCAGGGTGCAGAAGCATTCTGGCTTTCTGAAAAATGTTCTGGAAATTTTGTGAAAAAGTTCCAGAATCAACTTTGTGTAGTATGATTGAGATGCAAGAATGGAAGTGCTGAGATGGGAGAGAGACGAGATTTGGTGTCCAAGGGCAGGAGGGGAGTGCCAGCGGAGTAGGTGGTGGCTTGGTTCATGTAGTCCGGCTTCTGGAATTCTGGAGTGTGGGGCATTCAAAGTTGCAGAACACCAGAACACCAGAACATCAGAACATCAGAACACCAGAAAACACCAAAAAAAACTTCTGGTGTTCTGGGAAAAGTGTTCTGGAAATTTCCAGAACAATATTTGTGTACCACAGTTGTTGTGCTAAGTAGTGGGATTAGGTGAAAATTTAACCTCAAGATTTCAAGAATTGCACAACGGTGAATCAACAAGAAATCTTTATTTAAGTTTGCAACAAGAAATCTGTAAGCTGGGACAAAGTTATCCCAGCCTGCCTCTTGCTATAGCCAACTCTGTGACCACAAAAACACAAAAACACACCCATCCACACATCATCCACATCCTTCTACATATTAACCAACAACTGCACACTACAATGATTGATCCACTTCCAACACTCTACCATACCTCATTTTCACCTTCAAGTACATTGAACCTGATACAACTTCACAATGTACCCCAATTCCAACTTGAAGTTTTACTAACACCCTGTCAACAACTCCCACTTTATCCTCAACTTCACCTTGCTTGACAATTATGTACCTCATTGAATCACCACATCAATCTCCTCAGTACTCCTATTTCTACAATCCCATTGAGCTAATGTTACCTCTTATTTCTTGATTATGCTGCTTTTTGCATCAATCAATTGGTTGCATACTATTTTATACAATGATGGAGTTGTTCAAAAAATTTATACATGCTTATGATGATAAAACGAATATGGATTGATTGAGTGATGGACATCTGAGCAAAAGATTAGAAGAGGGTGAAATGATCAAAAGTGAAAGATTGGGGATGAAACCAAAGCAATTGTATATATGTTGAATTAAATGGCAATGCTGTTAAGCATGTGCATGTGAGCAATGAAAAAACACCAATGTGTGTTGCCTGAATTAGAGGTCTGCTTATCTGTCAACTATGAGATGCTCTGCGGAGCAGAGCATCCAATACAAATGACAAGTTACAATAAAAAACATATAAAATAAAAACATTACATATACATCTCTCTCACTCAAGTCTCAAGAGTGTAAAAGTAACACCTTCAAAAATTGAAACTACTATGTTTAAAATAGGTAGTAATTTCTTACCCGTCTTTTCTTAATCAACCAAGGGTCCAGGAGTAGCAAGAAACCCTGAAAACCCTGGACCAGGCAAAACATAAGACCAGCCATTACCCAGCCAACGGATACTAAAGCTTTAGAATTAACAATCCCTGACTAGGCAAGAAACAAAACGTGGCATAGCCGAAAGCCTAATTATTAGAAACTAGAAACAGATAAATAGAAGCGTTCGTTAGTAAGGAAAGAGGATCATCCGTTACCACATCTTTGAAAAATACCATTTACCTTTTAAAAATCATCTACCCTTTTTTCTTAAAAACCTACACCTGTTTAAAAGATTAAAACTCCGCTTCATCTACTCATTTTCTTTTAGAAACTTCAGAAAACTATTTGTTGATCAAAAACTTTGTTCTCTCTGTTTCGAAAGATTACTTTTCTCTATTTTCTCGTTATCTTTTCCCAGAGGACTTCAAAGATCGTTTAGTTCCGCCTATTCGACTGAAGCTCTTCGACGTCTTTTTTTTTTTTTGATCAAACCTTGATTCAAACCAACGCTAAAGCGTGGCCTAAAGAATAAACACCGAAGAATCTCTTCGTGCTCACTTTAGAAGGCGATCAAGTAAGTGTACTTGAATCAGCTAAACTGGCAGCAGTATTCATTCTGCACCAAAGACATTTATAAACTAACAACTTATAAAATTACTTACTTACAGAGAACTGAAAACTAACTTCCTAGTATCTAACTTCGATTCGAGTCAAACTAGGCAGATACATTCTGTAAGTATCATTCAACTTACCTTTTCCGGATAAAGATTTAACACCCTTTTGGAACTCAAGTTGACATTATCTCCCAGCTAGAGCTGACAACTGTAGTCCCAGTCTTTGACTCAGAGTCTAGATTTCTTTAACTCCAAATTAAAGACAACAACTGTGGGATTTGCTGACAAATTAATTGACCCCGGCTAACAATTGTTAACTTTACTAGCTCCAATTTTGACACAAATGGCTGTGGGTACTCCAATAAAATGAGAGATGATAGCTATAATCTTGCAATATTGATAATTTTTTTGTAAAAAAAGTCAATACTAAATGTGTCAAGTTCCATAAACTCAAATACGTCACCAAATAGGTATCTGTCAATGAGATAAAGTGATACTTGATGTAAACTGATATTGAAACCATTAGGTGGTTAGGGGTTAGGGGTTATTGGTTAGGTTTAGGGGGTTAGGCTTAGCCTTAGGTCAAGGAGTTTTTCACCCCAAGGGTATGTGACATCACCTCTGCTCCAAATCACCAGTGTATCTCCCAACCCTGGATCTTACCACAATTAAACCTCTCAAGTAGCATGGCTTCTGAAATCTGCACTGTACAATTCTGTTTCCTATGCATGCTGCCAGCAGCAGCACTCTAAAAGCACTCCCTGCTATTTCTATAACTGTCTTTAGCTGCCTTGACTATGTGATATGCTTGGGCTAGCTTTGTATTACTCAAAATGTATCAAAATCTACATTGGCATTAGGTCATGAAATATGTCCTTCTGCAATTACATCCAAACAACTTCTAAAAAAGCTATTCTACTTGAGTGATCTTTGAACAAGCACAGGCCCCACCATCCTATGTGGATTGAGTTCAGTGGAGCCCATCTGATGACTGCGGCGCCCGCCGCCCAATCTGGCTAGTGATCCATGAAAAAAGGGTTTTAAATTGACTTGAAATGAGAAGAATTCAGTTATTTGTACTCAATTCACTCATTGATAATGAATCATCAACTTGAATAAATCATCAATTGGTTGTACCAAAGATTTTTGCATAAGGGATAGTCATACATACACACACAGTGAGAAAATTTCTCACCATAATACAAAAGTTGCACATATGTAGTGTGGGTGTTATGGCTCAGGTGTGCAGTATTGGATCCTTTTATGACAAACTGTACTATTAATCAAGTTCCTCTTCCAACTTGATTAATCAAGTTCCTCTTCCAACTTGGGAAAGTTGAATGATTAGGCTCCTGTTAAACCTATGGGGTTTTTTTATATTGCATTTGGACGGTTCAAGAAGAGAACCGCAAGCCACGTGGCCGTTGAGTTGCAATCAGTCTTTTTAGGGTTGCTCAATCCTTAAAAATCTTGTTTCCAAAGTGACAAATGCTCTAAAAATATGTTTTACAGCTCTGTAAATTCAGGCACACCATCCCAACCATTTTTTTGGCTTGGTTGTCTGTTTTTTTAATGAAAGAGGAAGACCTTGAGAAAAGAAATTTTGAGGAAAAAAGTCTCTTCTTGGCCAAAAATTGTTAGAATTCAGGAAGAAAAAATACAAAGAATGGAAGGTTTTTTTGGCTCAATTGTCCCTGTCTTTTGAAAATTCAGGGACAGTGTTTAAAAATTCTAAGGCCAATTATGAGATTGCAAAACCATGATCCACCTCTAAAGGTGGTTCACAAGCTTAAAATTTTACTCAAAATTTATGGAGCCCAAACAAGATGTAAAATATAAAATTAAAGAGCTGTAAAAGCCCTTCTTGAACCACCCTATTGTTTTGAGTTCTTTTGTAGCCGCTATGCTATCAAACACTTGTAATATGTCCAGCATTGGTAAAACCCCTCTGGCTGTATCAGGGGAAAGGATTGCTGTTGGCTGTTTCACTGAGGTTACGTGTTTGATAATGTATAATGAAAAAGGGCAGTGAAGTAAGGAGAAGATAGATACTACTATACTAGGGGTTGTTGCATATTTGGCAGAAGTGGTTGGGTGATGGCTCTTGCCCAGGTCCATTGGTTTCCAGATCTCCATGTGGAGTTGCATCAGTTGGTGATAATCTTGAAGCATTTGGTGTTTGAAAGGATGTGTTTGTTCATTTTGGCAGAGTGTTCTAAATTGTGTTCTAGCTTGTTGTGGTGTTGTTTGTGGTTCTGGCAGATGAAAAGATAATAGTCAACTGTTTTGATGCCCTCTTGGCAGTCACATACATGGTCATTTGGCTGTTTGATGTGGTTTAAATATGCATTGTGTGGTGTGTGGCCTGATTGTAGTGGTGGATCTTCATTGATTCATTTCTGACTGGATTCCTGTAGGCTCAGTCTGGTCTAGGTGAAGAAATGTGAGTAAAGTCTCACAACTATCTTTCTTCAAGTTTCTTAAGATTGATTTCAAAAGTAACTCTTGTACGGTACCAAACCTAATTCAGTCCCACTCTTCATATCCTACAAAGGCAATCTCTGAATGCACAAATTCATCAAATGAAAGCTACGAGTCGGCCACTTTCAAACTTATCATCAAAATCCAGTTGAAGATACTAATCATGTATCTTTTTTATTTATCTCTTCCTCATTTCTTCTTTTTTCAACATGACAAAATCAGAGTATCATGTTCACCAACGTAACCACAATTGATTTGGTAAACTCAACCATGAATGACCGATGTGTTCACTCCACTTCAATCTGAAACATACTGATTTAAACTTGAGTTTTTTTCTTTTGCAGAAATTCTTCATCCAAGAATCACCTCTTTGAATTCATAAAAAAGAGTGATCATGTTCATCATCATAACCACATGGAAGGGCAACAATAATGGCTATTGTATTCATTGATTACTTTTTTCAACATATCTTTTCTGTTGAACCTTACATCTCTGTCAATTTCAATTTTTGAAAGTAGTTATTGATTTCATTGGATCAAGAGCTGGTTTCATGGAAATCACCTAGAGGATCATGTCTCAGTAAACTAGAAGAAGTAAAGTGATTGATCTGTACAATGATTCAAGTTCTATGAAGGGGGCTCGAATTTGCAAAACTTATGAAACACAACTGTTCCTAAATCAGCATGCTGCATAAAACTTGTCAGCTTTTTGAAATGACTTTGAAAAGGCCATGTACGTTCTGGAAGGCACGTGCTTGATATGACGTTGTTTATTGAAAATTCCAAATTGCATGCCTCTGATGCTAAAAGACGCAGATTTTATGTAGGATCGAAAACCCGTGAAGCAGATGGGGATGATTTCAACATCCAAAGAGTCAATCTAAAGCAGGATAGTAAACTTTGTAATAGATTCTATGTACCCTAATCTGTACACATACCTGTAGCATCACAGCTACCGCATCCGACAGCTTTACATGTAGCGTGCTTTCCAGGGGAGCAGGCTTGGTAGGCGCACAACGCACGCTCATTGCGCGAGCTGTCAGTATCCTCTTCAAGCTCAGTACGCGATCTACTAAACCTCGTGAACCCTTGGATATCTTCTGCATCCTCTACAAATTTACACATCATTGGTACGATTGAAATACTTAAGATCAAGCTAAGTAGAACCATTTTTCTTAATTGGATACCAATCATGGTTGATGATGTAATATTGAACTAAAGTGAATAAGGTAATTCAAATTCATCAGCCATCAATGATCAATGATCAATGACCAAAATTATGTCAAATATTAAACAAGACCGACCAAAAAACTTGATATCTTACTCGGAAGATAATGATGGTTGGGCACGAAAAGAAGCTGATCCTAAACCTTCATAAAGTCATTGCCCATTGCCTGGCTTTAGTTTTTGATCAAGGGCAGGCTTCAGGAAAAAATGAGATGATTACTCACGTACTGCTTTCGGGAGTGGGTGTGCGGAGAGGTCAGTATGGTCTATGGTTGATCGAGCCAAGTATCTTTAAAATCAAAATATGGGATATCAGCATTTGTTGTTAATTGAGATGTGCTTTTACGCCTGAGGTCTGATTATGTCATCAGGAGATCAAAATAAGGCCAAGATGGACTCACAATCCCTTCAAGCGAGCTTAAGTGAATGACAAAAATGAATGTCGATAGTCTTTACGATATTTGATTAGCTTTGAAGCTGTTTTAATTTGGGAAGGAAAATTATCAAGTTGGGGACTGATGTTGTGTGGTTTACGACACGAGCGGGAGAGAATTTATTGCAAAATTTGCCATCCTTTCTTTTGAATTCTTCCAAATAATTTCTTTATCAAACTTGTCGGCTAGGAAACTGGAGAGTTTCAAACGAAAAGTTTCATAACTAACTCCCTCCCTCCTCGCGAGGAGCGAGCGAGCGACCTGATTGTGTTTGGAAAAGTTTACCATACTAGAGGTCTCGCGCGCAAAATTGAATCGCAGTCTGAGTCTGAAGGGGTTTCTTTATGAGAATCAATAACCCGATCACTCACCAACAAACTTCAGGCTGAAACTTCGTGGTGATATTCCAAAACCACAGCTCACAATTATGAAAGGGAAGAGAGACTATAGCTGAGGCAAGACATCGATGTTGAGCTTAAGCGATCAATTAAATCCAGTCCTCTCCTAATTAAACACGTCTTTCGAAACGTCTTCATCAACCTGGTCGTTCAGAAACCTGAATGTCTTGCCATACGGTCTCGCGCTCAAAAAATAGATTGCAATCTGAGTCTGAAGGAGAGGTGTTTGTGGGCTCTAGCAGTTGTGCTACTATCATTTACTTTCGCATGTTCTGTTCATCCAAATCCGTTACTATCAACAAGAAGTCAAACCCGTTTTTTTGCATTATTAGTCGAGTTTAATCTTTTGTTTCACCACCGTCCCTCCCAATCTCACTTATAACGTATCATTTTTGGTGTTAGAGACCGCCATCGGGCAGAGGCTTTCTTCTCTTCGCTGCAAACCGCTCAGAGCGTGCGACGCGTAAAGGGACTTGTTGGAGTTTATTTAAGGAAACCCCTCGGGTTTGCGCGGTATCCATCTTAGTGATGTTGGTCAGGAAATTATAGTCAACCTATTCACCTCAAACTAATTCTGCGAACGGCCCCGGAAGCCTTGAAACATGATAACAAAGTTTTAGCACTTTTCCCTCTTTTATTCCCGAATGTCTGAAAGAACGAATGTTTTGGCCGGGGATTCACAAGTGCTTTGTTCTTCCATTTCCGTTTCAAACCCCGATCACTATTGTGGCTATTTTCACGTTGACAAATATACCTCATGAGGCTCATTCTTTGTTGCTATGATTATTTCTTTTCTTCACCAAACTGTAATATACACTCTTTTTCAGAAAGCTTGGCCCCAATTCCTTGAAGAGTCTCGAGGTGTACAAACATTTTTCAAATGTAAATTATATTCTCTTAACTTTCACTCAATGATTTTTAACGACAAATCTTCGAATGAGGGTATTCCGATGACATTCTTCATTGGACGGTATCTTATTGCCTCTGCACTTATTCCTCAATCCATGACATGCCATAGTGTAGGAGAAATCTTGTACGGATGAGTCAAACTTGGCAAAGTATATAACCTACTGAGACCCATATATTGCAATGATTTCAATTGTTATCCAATTCAAAACACAAATGTAAGCCCGAGCGAAGCCACCAAAGGCAAAAGTATTGTGATCATAGCTTGCCCCACTCGCCATCATGATATGATTCTCACTCTTTATAAAGCAGAGACAGCATATACGCCATGTACGGGGTCAACATGAGCCGCTCAGAGATGGACGTCCGGTGAAAGCACGCAAAGTCCATTGTGTTCGAGAAACTTTGGGTTCAGGATGACACATCTGGATCCGTGTTTTCCTTCGAGCCCTCATGCATCTAAGGGCACCCGATGACCTTTTTTGAAAATCTCAAATTTCACACCTTTAGTTATACATAAGATACTCAAACACCGTGCAGAATCCAAACTACGTGAGGCAAGTGGGAAGCATTCAAGAGGACATCGTAATCAAGGAGATCAGGATAGATATGTATATAAGTATTTGCTGAAGAAACTTGGATAGTGTTGCTTTTCTTTAACCGAAGTTGCTCAAAGTGGATTGGGTTAACCCTTAAGCTTCAAGCTAAGTGCATTTATGTAAGTACATAAGCTCAGCTTTGGTTTTGATTTTTTGATTTTCGGTTTCGAAGAGTTGGATGTTCTTAAATCAACAAAATGGAACAAGACTTATTCAAACTGATAGGAAACAACTCAGCAAGTTTAACATTAGAGACTTTGAAACATATTCAAAACAAATCAAAACCTTCACCATCAACATCAGCATCAACCGCTAAGTGGAATTTGATCGATATCGCGAACCCAGCACGTAAAGTCCAATTGAAAGTTAAACATTGGGTGAGGAGTGATAAACCTTCAGGTTAGTCAAGTTCAACAAACTCCTTTGATGAAGCTATATTCTGATGTTTCTGATTTTGTGTTTTTTGGAATGACAGTATCGCCATTTTCGAAATTCAATACAAGTTCTAATCTTTATACATACTCAACTGAAGAGTATTATCATTATCTGAGAGACGATGATTGGACAAAAGAAGAAACGGATTATCTATTCTCACTTTTGAAAGATTATGATTTAAGATTTCCAGTGATAAGTGATCGATATGATTTTTTAGGTAGTTCAAGATCAATCGACGATTTAAAATCAAGATATTATTCGATTTGTCAAAAGTTAATCTTAAATCGACCATCGAATTCTTCAGGCGAGCCATTAGATGAGATGAGTAAAAAACAATTAATTCAAAGTTATCATTTTGATAAAAATAGAGAAATTGAAAGAAAGAAACAAGTGAAAAGGCTAATGAATAGATCATTAAATCAAATTCAAGAAGAAAACTTTTTATATATCGAAACCAGAAGATTTGAACAATCAGTTGAAAAAAGAAATCAAGAAAGGCATGAACTAATGGAACTGATTGGAGGTTTGCCTTTTGAGATTTATAATCAATTGAAACAATGGCCGGAGGTAGATACCAATAATCAAGATGAATCTAATGCAAATGAAACTAACAAGTCTAATACTTTACAAGAGAACAATTCAACTAAGCATAAAACTAATAAATCTAATAAAACTCAAGACCAATCATTTGAAGACCTAAGTGTAGACCCAGTTGAACAATTGAATCCAACAGACGCAACACATATATCAAGAGACACATCAAACGATGCCAAGAATTGCATTTACCGATTTAATCATGCATTACCCTACCATCACCCTTCAGTAACTTTAAGATCATCCAGAATCCATCAACCGAAATCAGCAGCATATGCCACAAGAATCAATTCGATCTTGACTGAATTAGAAATTCCTATCAATATTTCTACTCCTAAACCGTTGATTATGGCTACAAGAGAAAATGTAGAAAGTTATACTTCTTTGCTGGGATCGGCTAATAAGTTGAGTGAACTTAAAAGACATGTGGATAAAGTGGAATCAGATTTAAGGAACTTGAGAAGACGAAAAGAATCATTGTTGGGACCTAACCAAAAAACTTTGGAAAGTCAAGAACTGGACTCTAAGCCGGTTTTAATTGATGATCAAACTCAAACTCAAACTGAAACCTTCGTTAATCTACCTGATCCAACACAATCACAGCCAACAGTAAGTCAGACTTTCATTTTGAAGTCAACTCGCGAAATCATTTATCATTATCCTCACATTCAAACCTTGATCATTTGTTCAAATAGAAAAAGCGATCAGTTTCAATTTCTTCTGATTCGTTAACAGGAGATGGACCAAGGAAAAAAGCACGTCAAGAATGATCCGATTTGCCTCCGATACGTTTGATATCGAATCATTACGTTTTCATTATTCTAAGGTTTGTGTTTTTGTTTCTCTCATGTACACTTTCATCGTGATTTTTCAAAAATTCGAAGATTCATTGATCACTTCAGCTGTTCCATTGTATCCTCCTATTATGATTAATTAGAGTCGACTTTGTAATATACTTATTGAGTTCTTTCGCGTTATCTTGGGTTGTCTTGTTCAGCTTGTATCAATAAAATCAAACGGTCTTTTCGTTTACTTTTTCCCTTGGATAGTCTTTGGTACAGAGACCTTTGTATGTACAAGAGTTGACGCTGTATAGCAAGTTTTGAAATTTTCACGAGTCGTGGTCGGCACCATGCGGTACAGGAAAGGTGGTCTGGGAGAAAGGCATGGTTGGATTTGCTTTGGGCAACCAAAAGTCTCTGCTTCTGCGTCGGGCGAGTCCTTTGAGTTCATATTTGGAACATAGGCTCTGTTGACTTGCAGTGGATTCATGCCGGGTTCAGGGATGAGGTGTAAGTGTCACATGAGGGGCAGAAAAGCAAGGCTTTGAAATTGGGACAGATTCACGCGACGTATCAAAAGGTGAAAGATTGTGCAGATTTTGTAGGAACTTACGCAAATGATCCAAGGTGCAAAGAATGAATGAATGGCTTGGAAACAGTCATTAGAAAACCGAGACAAGAAGAAAGAAAAGCAATCTAAAATGATCATAAGAGATATGGAGGGTATATCCTATGAAATGATGATGCAGCAGTTGCATAAACCTGAGTTAAAGAAAGAATAAGGCGAAGGGACAAAAATGAAGGAAAGTGTTTGAACCCGAGTCCATTGGAATGTTACAAATGGTCTATCGAGAGCCTGAAACAAAGACCTACGATAGAACCGGAGATTCGGTGTCGCAAGCCACCAAGGACGCCGAAGAGGACATTGTCAATGACAATAACACCGAAAAGACCACTGATGGTAGTGCTAAGAATAACCAAAAGATCAATGGACACGAGTTGGAAAATTTGGTAGTCGGTGAGTCAATTCCACAACCGTGCAGAAGGCCGAAAATGTCAACGCTAAGGGTGTGCGCAATACCAACGACGACTCGGATGACGGCACGAATGATTTCGAAATCGGCTACAGGAAGTAAGTGAATGTGAGCAACTGGTGAACTGATTAAGTTCAAGACCGATGGTAAACCTGACAAGAACCTTGACTGAGGTAAGATTGGTACCTTCCAACTAAGATTGAGTTAATGTCTTGAATTGCAATGAAGAAGCTTTGCATTACGCTTGTGAACTGTAGGTACGAAGGCAACTTATCAGGGTATGTTGGAAATATTTACCAAGTACGCACGCGAAGGAATAGACCACTCAACAATACTCCTCTAACTTGTTGGTCGGGCGCACTTGACTTGACTCCTCCATTCTCAATTCTCAATCGTCAAAATAGTCACATGTAGCATATCTGAAGACCAGACCACTTCTCGGTAGAAATAATTATCTATGGAAGGTACCCAGTTCCTACGCTTAACTGAGCGGACTTTCGAAGGGGCTTTGAGGGAGTGGAAGTAAACCTGCTGTGCGACGACCTGGAAGGTACAAGTCTCATGCAGAGCACGCAAACACCACCTGGGATTTGAAGTACTGAGGGTAAGAGGCTGGATGCCGCTACAGCAAGGTGAAGCGGCTCTGGGTTTGGAAAAGACGACTCTCAAATTCGGCACTGATAGCAAAGGTAGATAGTTGATAGCATGTATGAATCGTTACTTATTAACATAGAACAGTGTCATATTGGAGCAAGAACAAATCAAAAGAGGATGGAAATCAAGAAAACACGAAGCCCGAATCCGATGAATCGCGTTTGAAGATCACGAAGAAAGAATAACATTAAGAGGTCTCAAGGAAAAAAAGAGCGCCTGGTTCACGACTCTCTAGAATCGTTGATTAAGATTGAGTAGCACGGTGGGAGGAGCACTGATAAAACTGGGAATTTGTATACTAATGGACTGGAATAAACCGACATTCAAATTGATAGTATTGAACCAAGAGTTAAGATTGATACCGAAGCTTGCAGCGAGGCCGAAGATCACTCGGATGATATTGCGCAGAAGTTGGAATTCATCTACGAGAGAAATGGTGAGTGGAGGCTAATGACACATGCGTTGAATAATAATCTATTCGGCTTACATGTAAATTGGCGCCAAAGACTGCCATACTGGAATTGGATGATTTGTAAGGCGTATTGGATGTCGCGTAGCAGGTTGGTGGCCAGTGCTTGGAACTGCAAATGAAGGAACGTGGGTGAGCATCAAACATGAATTGACCGGAGTTGAATGACAATGGAGCTGATAATAAATTACAAACCTGTCCAGCGTATCGGTAATCACAAATACCGCAGCCTCCTTGGAACAAGGAGACGGTTTGGTACATTTGGTTGATCCACAAACTGAATTGTGACCTGACCAAGTTAATTGAAAAACCTGGAGTCTGCCATTGCGAAACAACATTTAAGAAGCTCTGTTGGGAGTATTGAAAGGTATGATAGAAGGTTCCGAAGTCTGAGAAGCCCGTCGGAACGACGTTGTTGGGAAGAAAGATAGGTCGGGCGGGCACGTTGGGGCCATTGATAATAGTTCCATCGGGACGTCGAGATGTACCAGAACCAACCGCAATACCTGGAATAGTTCCATCGGGACGTCGAGATGCACCAGAACCAACCGCAACACGGGGAATAGTTCCATCGGGACGTCCAGATGGATCAGAACCAACCGCAACACCTGGTCGATTCCTGGTTGAACCCGGAATCATCGGCCCGAGACCACCGTCAATGCTGGTGGGACTGTTGTTGAGCAAATCCTTTACGGTGGTGGTATGCACGTTAGGGTTCTCTTGACCCCAACCGCTGGTATCTGAAGGAAGCAATAGTGTGATTAGAGACGTGAAGTTTGGGACTAGATAGCGGAGGGCTACTGTGATATATTGACAAAGGATGGAGTTGGCATTTACCTATATGTTGTCCTGGAGTAGCAATCATCGTACGAGCATCCAAACTTTGGAAAAAGTCAAGCTGACTATCAGCACATGCAAGGCGATGGAACGATGGGAAACGATCGCTTACTGTGCCAAGCTCGGGGCAGCACGTCCGGTAGCTGGAGTGAAAAAACGTGACGAAAAGAAACATGAGCACGGAAGACTTTAAGAACTGTGATCACAAAAGTAAATATTCACCGGCAAACGTAGCCAAAAGAAAAGCGACAGAGATATGCATGATAAAGACTGGTTCGATTGAGTTGAGGTAAAATAAAAAAGAATCAACGAGTCAAAGTATTATTGGTTAATTTATCAAGTACGAGAAAACGTAAACGAGGAGCGGGATGAGTGTGACCCATTCCAACTGCTCAGTTGCTTTATACACGCGTTCCTCCAACTTTTGCTTTCGCAAGGACAGCTCGAGAAACTTTCCACGGGAGATCTATTCGTTTGTGGCGGTGAAGGGCGGTGAACATTGGCAATTATGGAACGCCGGCCTCGACCTGCTCCTGAGTCTTGACAGCTCGTGTTGGCATCCATGTCGGAGCTTGTCGCAGAGTTTCTTTATTCAGCGTCACGATAGGTCACGATTCAAACTGAAATCCTGATGGCCATGAGAACATGAAAACACCAGGCTGCACTGCAATATGACAAACACGTAAGGTGTATTTTGGGTACGTAAGTATGTAAGTGACACATCCCTCGCTTCAAATCCCAAAAAGCAAAACCGAGCAGAGGAATTCAATCATGGCCGATGAATTGAGGAAGAAATCGAAGTGATCGCTTCCTTGGCACTGTCAAATATACAACGTAATTTGGGAAACCAGAGTGCAGCAAATTTTAAACTCAACTAAGTCCCTCGCTGACTCTCGCACGCTTCGAGCGCAGCGAGGTCAGCGAGGGATAAGGCCTGGACCCGGCCCGGCCCGCGCTCAAAATGGAGCGCCGAGCCGGGCTCCTTTAGAAAAGCTGCCGGCCCGGCCCGGCCCGGGCAAAAAAAAATTTTCTTCGCTGTGTGGCTCAGCAGCAAGGGAATCATCAGTTCCATCTTGTTCAACAGCTTACGATGGCTCCAAAACGCCCACGTGCCTCTAACGGTAGCGCTATCACCATACCAGACTCCCCTCCACAATCCAAAAGCAAAAACCAGGCAAATTCCCCGACATCTGCTCCTTTAAACAACAAAACTGAAGTTGACAACTCACACAAGACCTCATGGGTCTGGCGACACTTCAAGACTGCATTTCATGACCCGACTAAATCAATGAAGAACATTTGTCAAGCTCCGCATCCAAATGGAGGCAATCAAATCTGTGGAATGCACCTGGTTATTGATCCCTCTGCAAGTACCAGGTCAATGATCCGCCACCTGCAACGCCGTCATAAGATATACGAAGAAACTGTTTCTGAAAGTGGTTCCATGAAGAACTACTTGTCCAACGGAACACTCAAGAAGGTGAGATATCATTTCACAGCAGTAACTCTTTTTTTTGTACTGATTGTCTTCTTTCTAGGTTCCCAAGCTTACCCGCGAAAACATGAAGCAGCAACTCCTCCGTCTAACTATCATGAAGGAGCTCCCATTTGCATTTGTTGACTCTCCGGAACTCCAAACCCTGCTTGAGATGTGTAATCCTGATATCACACCACTCCTGATTGGCTCCAGCGCTCTCGGTGATGCAGTTCAAAAGAAATTTGTTGAAATGAAAGCTGTAATGAAGAAAGTCTTTGAAGATCAACTGGCAGTCAGTATCACATGCGACGCTTGGACCTCACCAAACCGCAAATCTATCCTTGGTGTCACAGCCCACTGGATCAACGAAAATTTCCAAATTCAGGAAGTAATACTATGCCTCAAAGAGATCGATGGCGACCATACTGGTACCAACCTCGCAGAACATCTCATCCCAGTTCTTGAAGAGTACAACCTGCTTAATAAAGTTTACTGTGTTGTTGCTGATAATGCGAGCTCAAATGGTACCATGGCTGATGCTCTTGAACAAGTCTGCCCAAACTTCAATCGGGACGAAAATCTTCTTGGATGTGTCGCACATGTTATCAACCTTATTGCTCAAGACGGACTCAAGGCATTTTCTAGAAAGCTTGGCGAAGAAGGACCTGTTCCGCGTGACCTTGCTATTCTTCTTGAACCAATGCAGCCATCCGACATCCACTCCGTGCTTACTCGGCTTTTAAAACTGATCGCATGGATTTACAAATCACCTCAACGTGTACAATCGTTCCTCAAGCAAGTCGAGGCAGACTTAGGCTACTCACTCAACCTCATCCGCAACGTTGACACACAATGGAACTCGGATCTAGAATGTTATCGTCGAGCGTTCAAATTACGTGGATCTATCGACACGAAGTGCCGAAATGATCCAGATTACAAGCAATACACCTTGTCCAATGACGAGTGGAAGCTGATTGGGCATCTTATTGAATTCCTTGAACCTTTCGAGCGGGCCACAAAGGATCTTTCAGCAAGTAAATACCCCAGCCTGGGAGACATGATACCAGTATACAAATGGATCATCAAAAAATTGAACTCGGTAGGTTCTTTTTTCAATTGATCAACTTTGAGTCAATGCTCATCTGATCCATTTTATTCCCGCTTCCATAGAGCTGGTGTAACTACGATGCTCAAGAGCTTCGCCAAGCTATCCAACCAATGAAAACCAAAGCCGAGTCATACTATGACAAGGTACTTAAAAAACCTGTATATCTTTGCGCCTTACTTCTCGATCCGCGTAGCAAGGATCAGGAGTTAGCTGATACAACTTTAGAACGAGCGGGAATCTATCATCGCGAAGGTTGGAAGACTCTCTTTCTGAACCAGTGTGAAACCTTTCATAAAGACAGTCCTCAGATTGACAAAGAACCGCAAGCAGAAGTCGAAGATGGCCCCCGATCGTTTGTCGCTAAAAAGAAAGCACAAGGTATCGAAGCCGAGCTTCAAACTTACCTTTCAGCTGAGCGAGAAGATGGGAGTCGTGACCCACTTTTCTTTTGGCGCAAAGAAAGTCTTCGCTTCCCCATCCTTGGGAAGATGGCTCGAATCTTCCTAGCCATCCCAGCCACCAGCACCCCTTCCGAGCGTAGCTTCTCTGCGGCTGGTAGGACCATCACCGACCTCCGCAGCTCGATGCATACACCCACTCTTGAAGCATCAGTATGTCTCAAGAGTATCGAAAAATTTCTTCAATTTTAGCTGTTATACCTTATCAATCAGAGATCTACAGTATTTAAAAACCAATCACACCTATTGATACAAAGAAATACACGTATATCATTCTATGCTGTCCAATGCTGAGCCCCAAACCCACCTCCTATCACTTCTGTCCCGCCCGGGAGCACAGCGCTTCGGGCTATTTGAACTTTTTTTGAGAGCCGAAACAGCCTGAGCCCGGCCCGAGCCCAGAGCCGGCCCGCTGGCCCCGGTGCCGGGTCCAGGCCTTAGCGAGGGACTTAGTTGAGTTTAAGCAAATTTGCTGGAAGTTGGAACTCGTTTTGACAAACGGGAATGGTAGCAGAGGACCCTGGCTTACTCCTATGGAGGCGTCTGATCTAAAATCCGACGATTGCGTGGTGAGTTATCAAAAAATATCCAAAATCCGACCTTTTTGATCGGATGCCTAAGTGAAAACCCGGGAAAATTCTCAAAAGACCTTGAAAATCCGACCTTTTTGGTCAGAAGCCTCAAATCCCTGAAAAAGACGGGGCCGGGGCCGGTATCGGTCACTGCCCAAACAAAAGGACCGGGCTCAGTTGCTGGCCGTGAACTGAAAAGCTCGC
Source organism: Melampsora larici-populina 98AG31 (assembly GCF_000204055.1). Taxonomy (NCBI): domain Eukaryota; kingdom Fungi; phylum Basidiomycota; class Pucciniomycetes; order Pucciniales; family Melampsoraceae; genus Melampsora; species Melampsora laricis-populina. The sequence goes on from NW_006768803.1 coordinate 666,435, forward strand.
AGTCAAGCCCAGTAGCTTTTGAATTGCAAATCTTTTCATCAAAAGTAACACTAGACTATGATCAATTGGGTCGCTTCAATCATTTGAAATCAGTCATTGAAGACAGGAGGTAAACAGATTTGTTTCCAAAAGAATCAGAGTACATGCATCAGGAGAACATCAACTATCAAGATGCTCATTCATCTTCTGCAGCTTGCGCATTAGCCTGCAGACGAATCCGTTCTTGTTCATATCGGTTGACCAAGTCTTTCATCCTGACATCTCGAAACATTTGTTGAATCACTGACGGTACAGAATAACACCCCTCACCCACTAAAGCAAAGTTTGAACCATCAGATGGCTTGAAAACATAGATGATGTCCACTATGTCAAGGAGACAGAAGGTCCAGCTGTCTGGAGCGGAGTCCGTAGCTGCAGTTGCAACGGGGTAGGTGTAGTTCAACACTTGCACACCCACGTGCGATAATTTGCGCCTTGAGGATGCGCTGGTGACAAACGCATGTTTTTTTGAAATATACTCGTACACAACCACAGCGCGGCATATGTGCAGTTTCTTCAGCAGGGTGTTTTGTCAGCAACTGTATTGAACATATATGCAGCATAAGAGAATCGTGCAACTCACTTGGTTTTTGATTGCTAAGAGAAATTTCCCGGGCTCAATAGGGTTCTCCGTACTGATGATACCACCGTCAAAGAGTTGCTGCAAGTCAACACTCCGGTGGATTGAATTGTTGGTAGTTAAACCAGTCAGATTAAGCTTCACGTTGATGTTCCAACGGTGTCGACGTGCAGCACCGGTAGGCGTGCTGACTAAATCCTTCATATAGACCGCAATCGCCTTTGAACAGGCACTTGGATTCAATTCGCCGCTGGAAGTTGTATCACCTTCCAATCTCAAGTCATCTGGATTGATTAATATACGCTCGTTTCCTTTATGTCGAGGAAGCTGACTATCATGCTGGGTGCGGATGTCAATAAGATTTTTGCCAAGGAGTTTTCCTCCCTCTACTAATCTCCAGCGAGTTGGATCGGACCAGCTGGTAGCTGAGCTGTTTTCATGATAAGGTTGTTCTGAATTTTTTGTGTCAGTTTGCATAAGCAGGCAAGCATATATTGAAAAAAACACTTACCATTGCTGTTGAGCAAGTTGGCAATCAGCATTGCTGCATTTTGAACGGTAACAGCTTCCACCTCATCTGGAACTTGATCAAGTAATAAGTCAAGTGAATTTTGTTCCTTTGCCAAGGTAGCAGCTTCAGCAAAAGCAATGTTTTCGGGGAATTCTCCAGGCTGGTAGTTATATCTGACCCGATAATCTTTTGTTGCGCATGTTGACACATCTGATGAATGGTAACAGTCAGTAAAAATACTTCAGCAGATATAAAAGAAACAGACATACCTGGAGTGGTATCATCAACGTCTGGTGGAAGGTCATCTATGATGTTTTGGGAAGGCAATTCCTCGTCTTCAGGCTCTAATGGTCCCATTCCAGCCAGGTGAGCAAGGCTATTTGCAAGCCGATTGGCAATGGTGAGCTCTTCACCAATCTCAGCATTTGTTGGAAACGCTTTGAGAAGTTCAATCACTCCAACAGCCTCCTCATCACCCCAAGCGTATTGATAGCCTGAGTGCATGTGTTCAGAAGGTGGTATCTTGATTTTTCCACCCATCACACTCTTGACAACAGCGTGTATTTTTGGCATCATGAACCGGGCATCAAGGACAGTGAAACGAGGAGCGATAACTCTCATCCATCCAAATATGTGTTCGACTGGCTCCGTTCCGTGCTTCCAAGGGCATAGAGGGTATTCCGGGTAGTACTGTCGATGTGAGATGATCAAGGCAAGGAGGGATTCGGGGAGTGATGAAAAGATCTTGAAGCTAGCGTGTGAAATGCAATTGAGATGAAATTTCATGAGACCATTTGTTTCGATCTCGCGTTTTTGCAAGTAAGATTTCCATCTTTGTAGAAAAAAGCCTGCCGTCCATGCAGATCGAATCCTTTCGCGGTGGCCAATCTTTTTGTTCAACCAAGAGTCAATCAACTCTCCAATAACATACAGGAAGATTGTTAAGCCTTCACTTCCTGGTAGTCGAAGCGAGGCAGCCAGTGTTAGGGAATTTGTTGTTCGAAATGCTCGACCATCTTCCTGTTTATCACTATCAAATACGTCTTTGGCCATAAGAGGGCTATTGGGCATCTGAAGTATTTCGGCTAATTGTTGGATGGTTACAACATACTTGCCAATCACAATCAAACGGGCACCAGATAGTAGCTGATTAGCGCCAGTCTTTCTTGCATGTTTTGGGTCCTGGACCGTTACTACAGGACGAGGAGGATTCCCAAAGAGTGGGACTTTCACATGAACATTCAAATTTGATTTCGAATAAGTCAGGTATTGATCAGTATTGTTATGGAGTTTTTCTTGTGCTGAGATTTTGGTAGCGGCTCCATCTGCGCCCATTGACATGATGTTGATTCCAGCCTGGAGAGAATGTGTGATGATGGTGTGGTGCGCTTCAGCAATGTCATCAGCCGATTCGTTTGAACAACTAGCAATTAAAGCTACCACATATGTAGGTATGTTTGGCAAAGGGACTTGTATTGTATAAGCCCGTATCTTCACAAGGAAAGGAATCATGTCAGATGCATAATTGGGATGTCAGAGAAGAAATCTTCTGTGTGACTTACTTTAGAGCACAGCTTATCCTCCTTAACTATCTCCTTGACCAAATCACGCAGCTCATCTGCATTGCTAAATTTTACATCGCCACCTTCAGCTCCCACTAGACAGCCATTATGGTGTCTTAAAGCCTTCACACAGACGGTTTGATCGGAAGCTGCAGCTATTGGACCATCATAGCCAAGTTCCTTAAGGGTTTTGGCAATGCGTTCAAAGTTTGCAGGATGGATTTCAGCCTCCATCTTGCCATTCTTAGCCTGAATAGCGCGTTGACTACGAATTCCACGACCAGCAAATGTACTATTAAAAAGTTTTAGAGCACTTCGACTCATAGCACCAAGAGTTGTAAGAGTATCATCTAGGTAGGCATCAATTCGCAGCCCTTGAAGTGACTTTCCGGCTGCCTCTCGCTTGGCTCGCAGTGATACCTGTTTGATCAGACCTTGTACAACCTCACGATCTTGAAAAAGTCCTCTCCTAGCATGGGCGGCAACGCGAGTTAAGAAATCACCAAAATCTCCATTTCGCGAACTTTCGAGTGACTTATCAAACAGCTGTAATTCTTCACATTTTCTTAGAGTGGCGTGGAAAGGATTGGTAGCCAAGATGTGATGGTTGATGTATTTGAGGTTGTCATCGTCGGCATATTTGTGGTTGAGTGCACTATTTAAAGCAGAGTTTCCTTTGATTGCTTCACATTCAGCACACGGAACATCGTTCGTATTCTTCTTGCGCAATATAGTCCTAAGGCACGTTTTTGAGTAAACCCCGCTACGTTCACCATGACGCTTCACTTCCCAAATTGCTCGACTATCAATAGTGGATATCAGTTGTGCCTTTTGAGTCTTGGTAAGTGAGGACTCAGTTGCTTCATCACCAAACAACTCTTTACGAATAGAATGTCGATCATTGCCTCGATAGATAGTACAAGTATGTGCAAGGAAGTATGAAATTGAATGTTGAGCTTTTGGTCGTTTCCAAGTGGCATCGGTCAGGCCGGGACATGGTACTTCCTCGTAACCGCGTTTTTTCTTTGAATCCACAGGTGTTTTGGCATAAATGATGTGAGAGCAGCACTAGACTTAATATCACGTGTCTTGTTTTGGCATCGTTCTGTTGAGGAAGATTGAACAACTTTGGTGAGTGCTCTGATAACTGATACCCAATTTTATGAACTACTTACTTGATTTCCAGTGTTCTTCAGCAGTCTCAACTCGACCATGGCGCAGGACAAGTCGCTTATTGCTACAGTGGCACCAAAAGTCTTTATCACCCAGTACTCCGTGCTCTACTCGACATCTGGTGCAAGGCTTGTTGTCTTTTGATAAAGGACAGAGTCGAAGGACATCAAGGAGCTTAGATACCTTGGTGGAGGTCTCAGGCTTGCTAGTATTATTTATTGAGAATTTGCTAGAAGATCTGCCAGGCTGATAGTTTTCATTGTTGTCGGATTCGGAAGAGATGACTAAAACTTCAGATGGTGCTGCTGTTTGTTGACGTTTTGCAGCTGGCTTGTTGATATTGCTTATTATGGTGGAATCCACATCAGACGAAGGTTGAGAGACACCTCGTCTCTTTTTTCCTTTTGAATTATTCTTAGTAGCATTTGAGCCTAGTCAACTTGATATTGGTCAGATTACCGGGCATATATGGGATGGTATGCATTATCGCGGGTTATACAAATGGGCCCAAACCTCCATAATGCATAATTCTATGTATTTAGCACGTCAAGTATAAAGATCAGTTATTTTAATCGAAATCATAGACAATGAATCAAATATGACTCACTGATCAGGTAGGTGCGTATTCTTTTCAGTTTCAATTTCAACAGTTGATCAGAACTTTTATCCCATGTCTCGTGCTCTCGTGCTTTGTCCGTCCATTTCATGACAAGCTCAACTCCGTAGGGTCCAGTGAAAACATGTTTGTTTACCACATCAGCACCAAAAACAGCATCCATCGTTTTATTTACCGACCAATACATCCCTTCATCGATGTCGTTAGGATCCAGTTTGGGTGCATTGATAAAGCTACGATATATTACATCGTCTGTTGTAGCTGGTCGGATTTGTTCGCAGGTTTTTGATAGATGCAAGATCTCCGACTTCATTTGCTCATATGAAGGCATGATGAGTTTGTGTCAAGTATTGGTTTGTTGGTTTTGTTGTTTTGCTGAGGTTTTGAATCTTTCAAGAGTTCTGTTTGTAAAAAATTGGTTGCAATTGGATTGGCTATAAAGAGTTATCAATCCTTGGCATCTGTGGCTTTGTTACGTTTGCTAGCATTTAGTAGCATTTCTTATGATTTCAAATTCCACAGTTCAGCCTGTCAGTAGTTGTCAGTTGCATTGAACCTTGAACACTATTAAAAGCTATTGAATCAGGATTGCTGAGCATTGTTGAGTCAAAAATTTGACAGTTGAGTGAGTAAAAGAAACTAGCAGGTTAGGTAGAGCCCAAAAAAACACAGAGACTGGCTAGAATCGAACCCCCAACATCAACGCCACAGCCAGGCCACAGGGTATGACATCGCTGTCTCTGCCTGCTACACCATGCACCCATGTAAAGTATTCCGACCTTTTACATTAGAACCATCAAATCTTCCACAAAAAAACACAGAGACTGGCTAGAATCGAACCCCCAACATCAACGCCTGAAAATCCGACCATTTTGGTCAGATGCATCCGCGGCGAGGAAGGCCAAAATGTAAAGTATTCCGACCTTTTACATTAGAACCATCAAATCTTCCACCCTGTTTTCCGACGTTGTGGGTCAGAAGCATATTGGCCAAAAACTGAAAATCCGACCATTTTGGTCAGATGCATCCGCGGCGAGGAAGGCCAAAATCCGACCATTTTGGTCAGACGCCTCCATAGGAGTTAGCCAGGGTCCTGGTAGCAGGCGAAGAAGAGATTTAGTTACAGATGCGAAATGACATCAGAATGAAGCTGGGAAGACCTACATTAAGCTATCCAATAAGAAAGGATTAGAAATCCAATCTCAAAGACGAGTAGACGGTTGTGAAGTATTGGAGAGCGCAGTGGTTTCCAGTTTTTTCCCTCAATTGATTTTGTTATCTTTTTTACATTCATCCAAGTTCATTATCAACAAAATTTAAAGTGAGTATAATACTGTTACATAAAAATTGTTGTTGTATATCGATCTTTCAAAAAGTACAAAATTTTTAAAATTCTTCAAAAGTTCTTCGTTTTTCTTAAACTTAAGTTATCATGCAACATGTTGCGAAGGTTATTAACAACCAGACTGATAAGTTTGACGCCATCGATGACCTTCTCATTAAATATCATAAGTCGGGAGGGAGCAACAAATATGATATGTGTTGGCTCCGCGACCAAGTCGCTTCATTTTTCTCACCTTCCGACCCGAATTTCATCTACCACTTCTCAGCCGTGGCAAGGAACGCCATCCAGTTCGATTTGGGAGCCAAGCGCCCAGTTTACGCCATCTCGGGTAAGGAGGCCATCATACCACCTCCCGGCGAAACGCTATCCTGCGATCCTGTCGTTCTTGACCCATCCTGGTGGCCTAGAGACTTGGAGAGCGAGCTCTACTCAGCTCCGAAAAGTTTCGTTTTCCACCCTCCGGCCTCGAAAGAAGATAACCTCGCAATTGCTTCAGGTTCAGGTTCGAATCCTATCATTAATACTGGAGAAGCTTTCGACCGCAAGCCTTCGGTTTTCCTTGAACCCCCCCTTTTGGAACAAATCCTTCCAAGAGGTACTATTGGACCTGAAGACTGTTCTCTTAAGTCTTTATCGTCACATTCCGTCTCTTCTAGACGATCTCGACATCGAAGTCCTCGGCGTAGGCATTCTCGGGGCAAAGCTTCAGCCGCGCCTCCGAACCTTTCACATCGTGAAAGAAGACCTCCCTTGGGCCCTTCTAAGGACCAAGGTCGAGAAGATAAATTTCATCAAGAGTCTATTCTCGAGAGGGTTCATTCTCAACCTCAATCACGCCCCACTCTTACTTATCGAGAGAACAAGGGTAAAGGCCGAGAAAGACCTCTTTCCCCTCCTGTACTTCACGAAAGAACTTCTCATTGTAGAAGGAGCAATACCCCTCCGTCTCCTCCAGAGAGCCAAAAACGTCGACAGGATCCTTCATCATCCCCTTCTAGTCGAAGCAGTTCATCTCGTTCCTCTTATGATAGTCGCGATCAGGCCTCTGATCACAGTCGAGCAAGATCCGCTTCACCAGTCGCCAGAGAATCCGCTCTGGCGCTTCTCTTGGTTCCTATTGAGAAACTTAAGAACCGAAAGGCCAGCGCTATGTCACTCATTATTCAGAGCATGGTTAGGGAGTATTCTCAACACTCCAAAAAAGCCTTGTCTCTATATAACACCGGACCAAACAAACCACCTGGTTTCCCGTCATCTATGTCAAAAGATTTGCTGGAATACAAGTATATCGAGATTGAGAAGCTGTTTGGCGAAATGTCTTCTAAGCCCTCTTCAGAAACTTTCATTTTCAGCAAAAAATCCAAAGGCTTGGACATCCGCGGTGTGGTCGATCCAAGAGAAATCGAAAACATGTCGGATTTCCTTCAAATTCTGGATATTCTCAGAGACGCTTATCACGCAGCTTTCTCTCCAGCATCCGACTCAATCGACGACTACTTTGATTATATTAAAAGTCTTTGTAATTGGCAGGAAGAGTGTGATTGGAGGAATGTTATGGAGTTCGACAGTGTCCTTCGTCGAAAATTCTCAGAATACACCTGGATCACATTTGGCGACTATAAAGCTCCTGAACTCAGACGTCTGGAAGCTCGCAGCCTTAACAAACCAGCCACACTTCCAGATTATGTTCCTCAAGCCTCTTCTTCAAAGAAGCCAAAGCATCCTGCGTCATCTCAAGTCCGGCCGTCGAAAGAGCAACCGAAGTCGAAGACCAAGACGAAAAAAACCAAGAGGACGTCATTCGACTATCCTCTCAAGGATTGTGCGGGCGAACCTTTATCTGGCCAGCCTTGCAATTTATGGAATGCTAATGTATGTCCTTATTCCGACGACGACTGCAACCGAGCGCATCACGTATGCAACAAGCTGGGATGCGAACTTGATCATCGAGGAGGCATCGTCCACAGACGTGCTTAATGCCAGAAAGTTTCTACGCAATCTGGAGATTGACGCCTTATCAGAAGGTTTCTCTGCTTCAGTTCACTTTTCTCTCACGGCAGATCCCTTACCTTCTGCTCCCCCTCTGGAGTCAGACATTTTTGCAGCGCGTGCTATCAAAAGAAGACCTGACATTTTCCAGATTCACACACCTATCAACATCAGACGACTCAAACTCCTCCTCAAAAATGCTCCAAATCAACCTTTTGTAGATTCCGTTATTTTAGGTCTAACAGAAGGATTCTGGCCAGTAGCCGACAAACCATCAGACTCGACGGCTCAATACCCAAACCACGTCTCAGGACCCGAGGACCTAGCAGTTTTAATCAAAACTTGGGACTTGGAGATGTCCTTAAAGCGTTATTCACCACCTTTCAAAATTCTTTTACCAGGCATGAAGGTCTCACCTTTATGTTTAGCCACAAATCTAACTTCAGGCAAAGTACGTATGTGCACAAATATGAGCTATGGTAAACCATCTCCCAACAGCCTTATTCAAAGGGATAAAATCAAGCTCAAGCTCGACACTATATCCTCTTTTATACCTTTCCTACTCTGGCGTCACCACTTTAATAAGAAATCTCTTATATGGAAGTCAGATGTAGATTCTGCATTTAGAATTTTACCAGTGTCACGACAGTGGCAATACAGACAGGTTGTTTCCATCGACAATGCATATCATGTGGATCGCTGTGTGAATTTCGGAAGCGCAAGTTCCCCACACCTCTGGTGCTGTTTCTTCTCCTTGATCCTCTGGATAGCGTTCTACGAATTTGAAATCACTGAATTAAATGCATATATGGACAACTCGTGGGGAGTAGGCGCCCCCACAGACATAGTCACCTTCAAAGGTCATAAAATACCTCTCAATCAAGCTAAATTCCTTGAATTATTCGACTTTTTGAACATTCCTTGGAACTGGAAAAAACAAGTCTTCGGTGCACAATTAGATGTGATCGGTTTCAAAATCGACTGCGAAGTAATTTCAATCGCTCTACCCGACGAAAAACGATTAGCCCTGGTCCAAGCCCTTCGAGCTTTCCTTCTTCCCAGATCCCAACCGCTTGTTGCATGGCAACGAATCACGGGTTGGGCGAATTGGGCCATTAACACCTTCCCATTAGGAAGGTGGGCAATTCAGTCTTCTTGGGACAAGATTGCCGGAAAGACCCTAAGAAACGCTCAGGTCCCAAGAAACAAAATGGTTTTCGAGGACCTTTCTTGGTTGGCTGACGCTCTAGAGCAATGGACAGGACGAATTATTCTCAACACCCTCTTTTGGAACCTCGAATTGGCAGACTTGACCTTTTTTGTGGACGCATGTACCACAGGAATTGGAGTTTGGTGCCCAAAAATCAACAAAACCTGGAGTCAAGTTATTCCTCCCCCCGCTCGAGCAATTTACTGGGCCGAACTGTGGGCTGTAATTTCAGCAATCAAACTGGCTTCTGAAAGGAAAGCTCACCGAGTGCTAATTTTTTCCGACAACGAGTCTGTGGTAGGATTTTTTAGCTCTCACAAGCCTATCGACTCAGTGCGAGTATTATTCAGGCACGCCGTAACGATCATGCTTAACGATAACATGGATGTTAAAGTGAGACATATTGCAGGTGATCGAAACAGAATTGCTGATGCGTTGTCAAGAAGACTAGGAGACTGTCAAGAACTGAATTTACTCCGCATAACAAATGAAATCCTCCCTCAAATTGATCCAGCTCTAGACGGAGGTATCAAGTACACATCGCAATACTTCAACAATCTCAAATTCAATGCCGAAAGTAGCCAAGAACAAGGCGACGCCTCTATCGTTTTATGACAGAGAAGATATCAACAAAGCAGATCTAGAGAAACGCCTTGGACCATCGTCTGTCGCAAAATACGAATCAGGAGCTCGTCGGTTCGTAAAATTTTGCGCTGATCAAAATATTCCTCTCTGGCCAGACGAGACTGCACTGGCACACTTTGTTTCTCTTCTATCCCGTGATCTGCAACCATCTACCATCAACAAGTACCTAACTGGTAAGGTCCACTGTCTACAAGAAAAATTCCCTTTTATCGTCGAAGCACGTCTCTCGAAGAGAGATCGAAACTCAGTTCAGAGTTGTCAAAAATTGTTCTCAGACCCGATTAAGCGAGCCTCTCCTATGTCATTAGCGGACGTCCAGTTATGCGGAAAAACCTTCAACTCAACATTTGATGACATGTTATTCAACACAATTGTCGGTCTCGGTTTTTCAGCATTGCACCGACTAGGTGAACTCACTAATCCAGACGCTGTGAAGCTTCGAAACCCACGGAAATCAATCAAACGATCTTCGTTGCTCATTTCCAATTGCGGAACGATAGCAACCTACATTTTACCATACTACAAAGGCGACCCGAAATTCTTGGGAAGCGAGGTAGCTATCGTGAACCGTTACAACGATCCCTACTGTCCTGTATTGACCCTTCTGGCGTACACTATCAACCGAGACAAACGCTTTCCAGCTACATCTGGATGGCTCGTCCGGGCCAATGGAACCGTCCCCACAAGATCTTGGTTTATCAGTAGACTAGACTCAATATTTGACGGAGCGCGTTCAGGCCATTCCCTAAGATCAGGCGGAGCAACAGCCCTAGCGCAGGCGGGACTACCATTCGAAACCATCCAATCAATTGGTCGATGGTCAGGAGAGGCATTCAAGCTGTACGTCAGAGGTCACCCTGTCATGAATACATTCGCGGCAAGGAAGCATATGCTATCTTCAGGCGCGACTTTGGGAGAGCAAATCTCTTTTCCTGGCTCCTCTTGTGAGTCCAGTTCAATCTATTAGATTATTCGTCTCGTACAGCCCTGACTGAAAGTTTGCTCATACAGCCAAACACGCTTGCCGTGGGTTGATGCAATGACAACTTTTTTGTTTCAAGCTCAATGCGAAACAAGCGTAGGTAAGTGGTTCTAACCGCTATTCACCGATCAAAATACGCTGACTCTTGTGAAAATCTATCAGCACGACGTGCAAAGAATTTCTACAATTCAAAGATTTCCCTCGAATGTCTTTCGGGAAAAATGCTTTGTCCAGCTAGTAAGTAGACCATTCACTTCGTGAATGTTACTAGTCTGACATCGAGTAATTCTGATTTATTCAGTTACCGATAAGAACCCAGGAAAATTAACCTCAAACATCCAACCTGTCCCTAGCTTCGCACACATCAAATAGTCTTTTAACATACCATCATACGGTCTAATTTTAATAGCGGGTGGTCAGGGTCGGAGGTTTTAGGAGTCATAGTCATTTTTTCTTTTTCCATCAGTCAGAAATGAAAAAATAAAAATCAGGTCTCAGGACCGTGAGGCGTTTAATTCATTCAATACATTTCATCTCAACGAAAAATCCACTTGAGCCAAAAAACATTCCTCAAATGTTTCTCGGCAGCTTTCGTATCATTCATCGATGCCACTCTTTTGAAACATACCTGGAAACACTTGAACAAAGCTTGTGTCTTTTTCCTTTGAGATCAGAGATTCCCTCCTTGGTGTGGTCAACATGGGTATAAGGCAAATCCACTGTGATTGTGTTTTACCCTTCCTAGAACTTGAAGGTGAGTGTGGTGTGGTGTGGTTGAAATCAGAAAATAAGGAACATGTGCCGATGCGCAGCGATGCGCCCGTGCCAGGAGTTTTGTGCTATCGGCCCGCCGAGTGCCACCGGTCGCGCCCTCCAGACCCGCGCACCCAAGGTGACTCCAAGCCTCATGATGCACGTTTTCTGATGACCAACACCAATTCTTCACCAGACCACCAGCCAACAACGAATGATACATAGCTAAGTGCAAGTTTGACCAACAAACCTATCGACTGATCGAACGTGGATAAAGAATTGCTCCCGTGACAACGGGGTGAAGACCAGCATGTCTCGTCTCAACTACTGTGCCAGTCTCGGCCAAAGATTACGTGCTCCGGCGTGTGCTCAGAGATGGTATTCAGCAACGGCGTTCTTGTCCGACAGGACATTAGCGGGCTTACCGATGGACATCAGCGACGAAGTTCAATATGGACTGAATCGGCAACTACCAATGTTAGCGCTAGAGAGCGCGATCATCACCCACAGTTTACCTTATCCCACCTCTCTGAGCCTTCCGAAGGAATTGGATGAGATAGCTAGGGCATCTGGGACTATCCCAGCTCATATAGCAATCGTGAAGGGGCGAGTCAAAGTCGGTCTTACAGATTCCGATCTAGCCATTCTCGCCGATCCCGAACAGGATCCGAAGCAGAGGTGGAAAGTGGGCCGCCGAGAATTGGCGGGAGCAATTTCTCAAGTGATTCCCTCGACCGCTCTGTTATCCTTTCCAATGCAACGTCCCAGCGTCTGAATGGTAAATCATATGTTTTGTGTTACTGAAAAAATCGGTAGGGAGTCAATGGCGGTTTAACTGTTTCCGCTACGATGAAGATCGCACAAATGGCTGGTATTAAGATCTTTGCTACGGGTGGTATTGGTGGTGTTCACCGAGGTGCTCAAAGTAGTGAGTTTGTCATAGATGACTTTTCCTCGGGTTTGGCTTTTTTCATACACTTTGTGAATTGATATACCCTTTCATTGGTTCTATCAGCGATGGACATCAGTTCAGACCTCACAGAACTTGCTAGGACCCCAGTGGCAGTAGTTTGCGCTGGTGCAAAATCTATTCTTGACATCGGCTTAACTTTGGAATACCTTGTATGTTTTTTCTTCGGGATATATGCAAATCTAAATAGCTGAGTTGGCTGATGCCCGGTGTTATGTTGTGAATCATGTCAGGAAACCTTGGGTGTCCCAGTTGTGACGGTTGGCAGATCCACCGAGTTTCCTGCCTTCTATACCGCCCACTCAGGTTATCACGTAGGTAAAAATGTCCTTACTAAACAGCCAAGTGGCATTTAATTAACGTTCGATATGTGACATACTCAAAAATCCTTCAAGGCCTCCATGAATTGCGACTCGGTTCGAGCTTGTGCCGATATGATACGTGAGTATAAAGCACAATTATCTCATCACCCTTGATTACTTCCTTCATGCTGTGCGACTTATTGTGACTTGACGCAAATGACGTCGGATGTGATCTGACCGACTTTTTTTTCCTTTGAAAAAGGTACATCCGAGCTTTTGAAGGTGGAGAGTGGAATCGTATTTGGTGTGCCTATTCCCAAGGAACACTCTAAAGATGGCGATATAATCCAAGATGCCATTCAACAAGCAGTACGAGAATCAGAAGATCTCAAGATCAATCAGAAAGGCAAAGAGGTCACTCCTTGGTTACTTCAGAGGGTAAACCAATTGACAGCAGGTCGAAGTGTTGTAGCCAGTGAGTAGATTTTAGACTCGACCTATGTTCCAAATCGTTGACAAATGTTTTCCCAAAGATCTGGCTCTTATTCGCAATAACGTGGCCGTAGCTGCTCAGATAGCTAAAGAGTACCAAAGCCTCAAATCTCACAGCCAGGAGAAAACCGCAGGCTCTTGTTCGGTGTGTTCTTGAATGTCGAGAGGGTCGAGTTTATTTCCCAGAGCACAAGTTATAATCTGCTAACTAAAAATCAGGGTATCTCGGTACCTCCTGCTCCACATCAAGTTTCGAACAGCTGGACGAGCGCACCCAGGGCTCAACTTATGATCATCGGAGCAGCAGCAGTTGATATCACCTCGATACCACTACAAAGCCTTCAGTCTAAGGTTACCCCCTTATTGGGTACCACCGAGCCTGGGGTCATTAAATTGAGTGCGGGCGGCGTGGCTTTCAACCTTGCTCGTACCGCATACAATTTGGGAGTCGATGATGTTGTAATGATGACAGTGATTGGAGGAAAGAACGCTCCATTGACACAAATGCTCAAGAACGAAGTCGCCAAGACTGGTTTGAGAACTGATGGTCTATATGAGCTTGCCGACCAGTCCAAGCGGACAGCTGTTGTAAATATGCTTCTGGATCACAAGGGTAACTTGATAACTGGGGTTGCAGATATGGAGATAATGGACGACCTCAAAGGTGAACAGGTACGTATTGGGGCTTCTTTAATTTAGAAAATCCTGCTTTAACTTTTATGTGAACCGTTCTCCCCTTGAAGTTATCCAAATTCATCACCGAACGAGACCCGAGTGTGGTGTGTGTGGATGGCAATATCTCCACAGAAGGAATTGAGGTGGTGATGAGAATATGTCAAGAGACCAAAAAGATCGGTTAGTGTGATCTTTTGACCAATTGTTATCCTCATCCGAACTGAAGATAACTATACTGTTCCTGACTTATGTGGTGTCGGATTACCAGTTGTTTTCGAGCCAACCTCTATCCCAAATTCAACAAAGATCATCCCAGCTTTACTAAAAATAGTCCTCTCAACAAATATATCTCAAAAGCCACCCCTTTCAGTGATTTTACCAAATTACGCGGAGTTGAAGGCTATTGACAATGCTATATCTGATCAAGAAGACAACAACGATTCATTGTCCTCAAGGGCATTCGAATTTATTGACTCCTTTGGAATAGATGGAAGGTTTCGCACAGAAGTTCAGCGTAAACTTCCATCTTGGGTCACCGATTTAGGAGTAATGCAAATGGCTATCAAACTTCTTCCTCTAGTCAAAGTACTTGTTGTCAAAAAGGACAAGGATGGTGTTGTTCTGATTGGTCGACTACGGTTGGGAGATGGTCTAGCTCAAAAGGGTATCATGCCTGGATGGGTGAGATCATCGGGGGGAGTAATGATTAAACACTTTCCGGCTCCTACCATCAATAGGCATGATGAAAGGTCCTTTAATGTCACAGGAGCTGGCGATACCCTTGGAGGTGCGATCCTCACTGGGTTGGTGAACGGGTTTTGCCTTGATGAAGCAAATGACTGGGATGAATTGCTTACTATAGCGCAAAGGTATTGCAATCTCTTGTGACTAGACAACGGATGTGCAAGACATGTAGAAATACTGATATGAATTTCTGTACTGTTTCCATGTAGAGCGGCGCTAAAGACTTTAAGAAGCAATGATGCAGTCGGATGTCTGCTTGATATCAAGAGTTCTATACAACAGCCACGTTCAAAACTGGAAAATTATGTTTGATCTATCAGATGCACAAATACTTATCCGGAGGTCGCTAGATACAACCACTATGAATGTACTTTGATAAGCAGCTGATTCAACCACATGTAGTTTTTTTAATTGATGAATCTGTTGTAAACTCGGGTATACAATGATCAGATAGTTGATCATAGGCTTTTTGCCTCAGATAAGTAGAGCATGATGCCTCAATCTTGCATTCACGGATGCGGAGACATTTAATGCTTCACACCAGAATTTTTTGATGACACATCTTGAATTCATGAGAAACGTAGGAAGATGGCAGTCCTATGGTTAAGACTCAACACCACAGAATATCTTAATAACAATCATGAAAGGTAGATAAGCATTGTAATACATGAACTCTCCCTAACTCAAGTTATAACCGAGTCCGACAATCAATGTTGGTGAACTAAGGACTTTGGTTCTTAGAAACTAAGAAATCTTGTCTTTGTATGACGATACTAAGAAGATTTGAGTTGCTGATGCACACATTAATGGACATCAGGACAAAGATTATGAAAATGTGGCATCTTGGTTAAGAGTCATCATCTGGTGGCCTTAACTTTGGCTCCATCAATGCTTCCTTGGAATCTGATTAGGTCAGATGTGATCTCAAGCTCAGGTTGTGTTGCAACAGGAAGACAGTGCATGCCTTCGGGGTTGGGTATAAATCTCAATACGTATCCGACCCGGTACCGCTTGATTAACCTGATCAGTTGCTTAGAGTGCCGTACACTGGTCTTCAGGACGTCCTGAGGCTGCTATGTGGATGTCTTGGGTTTGACCCCCAAATTGAGCAAGCCATTTTTGCTCAAAAGATGTTTTGACCATCATATATGTATCCCTTATTTTGTTTAAGCCATCAGTAAGATTGAGAGTGTTCCCAAAGCCTGAGACAGTACACACTGGTCCATTTCAGAGATTGATGAGGCAGTTGCAAGGAATATGAGGTGCACAGACATCTCAATGAGTGACATCTCATACAGAGCTTCCGTGCCAAATAGAATGCGGTAGAACCAACACTGGACCAATTACGCTAAAAAAGCGTTAGAGAAGCTGGTAGCGTAACTTTTTCACACATCTAACGGGACGCTTTCTGTTAGATGTGGTGATCTACGCTACCAGATCTTGGAGTTTGTGATAACTTGGTACAGCTATGTTTGTAGTGTTAGCTGGATTTCTACATCTACACTAACAGCCATCAAGATCTGATGTTAGCTGTTAGCTTTGGTTAGCGTACCCCTGCGCTGATTTAAGGACTTCACCACCTGAAGGTGAAAATACCTGACATAATCAGTTTTAACCAAGTGATAGGATCAATGTTGAGATGAGGAGCATGTTGGGCAGTGGGAGTTCTTCAATTGAATTTCCCAAATCAACCTTTTGTCTCTCTCTGTTTGAGTTTAGATTCAATTTTCAGGAACGCGATCAAGACTTCAACTTGATCGTTCAACTCAATTCAACCTACAAAAAAGCTATTCAGACTCCAGATACATACATTGTATTTGGCCTGACTTTTCAACAATCAGCTCCACACTTCATCATAGATTCATTACAAGATTCTCATCAATTCTACATGATCCACCTCACCAGTCAATTTCTTATTGCTTATCACCTAAACCGCTTCACCCCCATCAATTGATTGTCGCTCTGACCTTCTACCTATTCCCCATTTTGCATTGCTTCGTGGTTATTGTGGATCTATAGCAGAAATCATAAGTTGCTTTCACATTCCCTTGTTGACGTTATTTTAGCTGTTAGCGTGTTTTTTTAACGCACTACAACTATGTTATTGCATTTTAAAAAAATTGTTAGCTTGTTTAAGGTATGCTAACAAACAAGCGTTAGCTTACAGTTGCCAGAAAAATGCTAATGTGTCATTCTGTTAGCTTGCCCAACTACGCTATCCAGATTGGTCTAGATAGCGTTGAGTAGCGTAGCAATCCAGCGTTGGTAGAACAGGGGAAAATTTTGTTTCTCCTCTGTACTAAATCTACCTCATTCTCTCACCCCGCTATATTCTCACTCAGAAACTTTTCTCTTGATCTCTCTTGACTATCTAGGGCTTTAAGCCTTTAATTTTTGAGCCCACCAGCCTGCCCAGTGCTGAGAAGCCCAAGTCCACTAGAGTTCTGGTCTCACCTCTGAGGGTCAAAATGTCAAAGTTTCTAGGACTTAGACCTTTCTTTCCTCAGAGGTCCCCCCCACACCACTAATAGTAAATGTAATCTCATCCTTTAAAATTGAGCAAACGTCTACTGTGGTAGACCAGTCTTCAAATAGACTTAAGCTTGTTATCTTTAAGCAGAAACATAAGGTTCAAAGAATAAAACCTTAAAATGTGTTTCTAAGTCCTAGAGAGTCCTAAAATCACGCATTACTCTCTGAAATGGATATGTAACCAAACACTGTGCCTGTATGGTGTTTGCTAGTCAACAAGCACACCCCAATTCCCTTTGAGTCAGGCAGGGAGCTTGTGTGCACTTGTTGACTGGCAGACATGGCCTGGCCATGATGAAAGGTGCTTCTTTGGAGTGAGTGCACATGTGAACAGCATTCGCTGGTCTAACTGTACCCTTGAGCTGTTCTGCTGTGGGGAGATCCTTCCCAAAGGATTTGTCAAAAGTTCATGAATTATCAAAGAATTGGACAGCTGGTACTACTAGAACACAAATTTTTCTTTCTAAGATTTCCTGTTTAGAGAACTTTGCATTGATAGATTTCATGGGATTATAAGTGTGCTGCTTACCTAATTCTAACAAATACAGACACTGTGGAATGCATTATTTTCCTAGCTAGGGTGATACCACAAGTAGCAACAAAATGCATGTTGATGTGTGTCTTGGGTTTCAAACATAATTGTTTTTTTACAGTGGGGAGATAAGTATCTCCTCCATCACACCCAGCTTTGGGTGTCCATTTGCACTCAACTTGCTAAATCAAAGCATCCAGGTTTAAAGGGTCAGTGTCAGCATTCAGTGCTGCAGTTGGATCCTCAGGCAGCTTTGTGCCCGTTTGCTGGTTGAAAGCCAGTGCAGCCAGCAAGAAAAGTATCTGCTGGGAACAAATTTTAATGATCTCTTGGTTTTCAGGTAAGTTGCAGGCCTTGGTGTTCCCTATTGCATCTTTTGTGCACGGCTGAGCATGGCATAGTTTGCCAAGCAAATGATTGTGAATGGTGTAATAGAAGTCTTTGGGTGTGTCAAGCATAAAAGTGCACACACTGCCAACATAGATGCCTCAGGTTAAGAAACCCAAGGCATCATTGGAGGAAAATCCTCAGACAGACCTTGTCTGAGGTCATTTAGGTGCAAACTTTCCAGATGGCTGAATTTCATTACCTGGACATAAGGGCCTTCAGCAGGGATGAAGCTAGCAGGCATACATGCCATACATGTTGTCAGGGTTACATTTAGTAGTTTTATTTTACAATTCATTTTTATTTCATTTTATGTTTTGACCTTTTATCTAATTCTGTACAGTGTCTTAACATCTTATTTTTAGTTTTCTGTTACTATTCTTGTAACTTTCTGATGATTATCTAAATCTGTTTAGTTCCTGGTTCCTATTTTATCAAATGTCTTTTGTATTTATAGTTCTGTTTCTCTTATGTTTGTTGTCTTTTTCTTCATCAAAATTATCATTATCTTATCTTCCTTTTTA
Organism: Melampsora larici-populina 98AG31; assembly: GCF_000204055.1. Taxonomy (NCBI): domain Eukaryota; kingdom Fungi; phylum Basidiomycota; class Pucciniomycetes; order Pucciniales; family Melampsoraceae; genus Melampsora; species Melampsora laricis-populina. Next base: position 684,998 of record NW_006768803.1, read on the forward strand.
GAAAAGAATCCTTTTTACAAGACCAGACCAGGACGGGTTTAATTGTCTAAGACCAGACTTGTACATATTGAGAATACAAGGTTCCCCATCACAATACAGCTATATAAGGTACCCTTGCACCCTGAGTATTAGATTTCCCCTGAGCGGGAATTCCACAGTGGAATTTGCCTAGGAATCTCTCTCAAATAAAACTGTTCCACTACACTAAATTTTGGCTGTATTTTGGATACACTTTGTGGGTTGTTGTGATGAAAGCACAAAATGACTGCAGCAATGAGAAAAAGTATGAAGGTTCAGCTAGAATGAATCAAATATCATAAAATCAAAACATAATGAGCTGTGATATAATCAAAAACGGTGGTCATGCTACCATTGAAGTTTTATGTGATAATTGCAATGATTCACATATGAATATACTAGACCCTGGGTGGCCAGCCGCCTTGTTAACTTACCCCTACTTACTCTAGCCTAGACTTGGAAGTGAAAGCTTCAAGGTGTCTTGGTGGTAATGAGCAAAGTCCAATGCAATCACTAATTACTGCATCAGGTAGTGGTCACAGGACAGCAGGTGTTCACCACTACACCATGCTGTGGGACCATGTGGAACCCTGCAATTCATGAGGGAACTTGTATCTTTTGGTGGGTCCACATTGTACTCATTGCACAAAATGTTGGATCTTGAAATCACTTTACCCCATGGGATACAATCACATCATTGAATGCAGCTTGCTCGACCAATGCTGTGTTGATCACATCAAGGCCTGCAACAATTGTGCAACCTGGCTGTGATCACCGGACTCGGCGGAGACCATACAATAATGTAAAATAGGGGAGTTACTTTAGGTCCTACTTGTTTGGACTATTTAGCATGTGTCCCAATGTCCACCTTGACCGCAGTGGGTTTCTTAGGCTGGTGTGTCAAGAAATGGGTCCATATGGCACTTTTTTTCCAAATGTTGCTTTTTGGATTATTATATGCTAGGTAATTTGGCCCCCAGCCGCCCCACAAGTTTAAGCAAGAGAATTGGTAGACTTGATGTTTTTCTAAATAAAAAATTCAAATGAATATATCAGGATTTCCATGTTTGGGAATCGCTCATTTTGAAGTTCTTTTTCTTGTTCTTGACACTCATGCACAACCCAACAAGATAGAAAAATGGAAAACCTCTAGAAGAGAATTTTTATGAATTGTTTGTTTGAAACCTTTCAAAAAAAATTGGAAGATTTTACATGAGGGGTGAAAAGTGCAAGGTATGCATGAGACATGCAATGAGATGATGTGGAGTCACCCAAATGGTCAAGTGTGGTTCCAAATTGGATTCAGGCCCTACATAGAGGGGTGGTATCCTCTTTTTTTCCTTAAACCATTTTCCTTTATTATATGTAGGTAGATGATTGCATTTCTCTCAAAATATGGATTCAATTTTTATCCCAAGTGTACATTACAATTATCAAGTTGTCAAGGGTTTTTTGATAGAACGGTCAAAACTCAAGTGGATGAGAGATGACGTGTGGTGATCATGTGTTGATCAAAGCTCAACACATCAATTTAAAAGACGCCGCAAAGCAGTCAAAGTTGCAAGCGGAATCCAAACACTAAATACACAAATGGTCATGGGATTATGTTCCTTCCTTCCAAACATGTAGATATGGTTTTGATAAGTTGAAATCATTGAAGGAAACTGTTACGAGGGGTACAAGAGCTTTCAACACAAGTGATGAATCTTCAAAGATTGGATCAAGCCATTACACAAGAATATATCTAGCTTGTTGGCCACCGGCACATTTAGTCCACTCCAATATCTATCATTCTAAGCATTGGTCCTACGACAATACCGGAATCACTCCGGGCTTGGAGACAAACATCCAAGGAGTTGTTGCATTGCGCCCAGAAGGAAAAGGGCCCCCAAGGATACCCCCAAGGCATATTTTGGCCCTGGTTGTTGCCTTGGATTGGAGTTTCACTCAGAGTAATAATCAAAGGACTTCTCTGATTTTTGCCACTGAGCCAAATATGCTGGCTGTGCTACAGTGGAGCATATTATGGTGTTGACATGGATTTCAGTCTTAATTCTAATGACTCAGATTCATTCATAGTCACATTTTTTAAGTCTTCTGAAGCTTTTGTTCACTATTTGTTCACTTTGGATTTCTTTTTAGCTTGATATTTATTCTCCCCATGTGCCAACATTTTGTGGGGTCACAAACAGAAACCTTGGACCTATATTGGATGGGTGTTTGAGGAAGACAAGAGCAAATTTTCAGCATTCTGTTTGTTTTCTGGTACATACCTTCATGGATTCCAGTTGTATTTTTTCTTTCAGGAGATATCACTGGATGCATGTCTTTCACAAGATCCATGAAATCACAACCATCCTGTGTGTTGTAGATCATGACATATCCTTGTACTGAAGACCTCCAAAGAATTCTGGGTCAATGACCCTCACCTTGCCATTCAATTTTTACCTTTTGAATTCCTTTGACATGATACATTGATTCTGCAAACATGGGAGACATGAATTATACCACAAGAAATGAAGTTTATGGACATTTCACCGGGGTAAGCTTGGAACCAGTAAGAGTAGAAGCAAAGAAACCATTCAGTAAATAACACGTATAGTTATGAATACACAATAACAAGTTGTGATTGTGAAATCAGGACAAAAGATTATGATTGGCAGATATGCTCCATTCACTGCTTGCTACATGTGGGCTAATACAAAATAAGAGATATATGTGACAGTTGAAAGACCTTTTGAGCAAAAAGAAACTGCTCAATTTGGGGGTCGAACCCAAGACATCCGCATCACAGTATTAGGGCATCCTAAGACCAGTATTAGTATGGCACTCTAACCAACTGACACCCCGGGCAAGGACGTGACGCTGCGCAGGATGCGTCACGCGGACGCCGACCCGGGGCCAAGGGGGGGGTCTTGTAAAACCGCGGCGCATATGTAGCGTCCGCGCGACGCATCCCAGGATGCGTCACGTGTTTGCCCGGGGTGTGAGTTAATCGAGCGGTACCGGTTCGGGTACTTTTGGAATCGTATCCCCAACCCCAGAGGCATGCAGTCTTCCTGTTGCAACACAACCTGAGCTGGAGATCACATCTGAGCTGGTCACATACCAAGGAAGCATTGATGGAGCCACAGTTCGGGCTAAACTTTTTTGTTAGATAAAACTAGATAATGGGTTCATCTCAGCATTCATCTGCCAGACTAAAGGCTTCCTTCAGAGTCCATCTTTGGACTTGACCTTCTTTAGTTCTCACATTCTTTTCGGCTATGTTTCTCTTTCAAGCAATCATGCTTTAGGTCTTTGCCTTACTAAGGCTTAACCTGGTGTGGGGGAGCATAGGCCACGGACTTCTTGTCTGACCAAGGTTTTGAAAAATTTCCCAGTTTGTGTTCTCTTCTGAGTGGCCGACTTTTGCCCTGGCCCTGCGCTCTCACTTGGTCTCATCCACCGCGTCTCAGGTCCCGATGGAACTTGCCGACGACGACGTCCTTTAGCTTTGGCCACCAGTTGCAATGAAACCGCGATTTCAAATAAAAAACAAGTGAATGAACATCCAAAGATGCTCTGATCAGGGTGGTGACATAGCTTTTATGAAAGTATTTCAGTCCAGTTTGCATTATTCTCTACATCCTATGCTTTGTATACGGTTGCTTCCATCTCATAAGTAGATGAACACTGAAGCTCAACTGACAATATGGAACGGGACATATACGCTTTGAAGATAAGCAGAAAGGGATGTAGTTCAGATTTAGTACATGTATTTTCTTTGCTGATGATAAACTCCTTCCTGATGCCTCACTTGGCGATAAATCTTGGTGTATACTTGGTGTTCTTGGTGATTAAACAAATCCGCCGAAAACGATGGTATACCCTTGGTAGGTTCATTTGATGTGAGGTACAAAATAGGAAGGGTCATCTCACCAATGACCAACAAATTTGGATATCCTTACGCCCATCTCACTTGCAATATCGTAACACATCGAGGTCTTTGATAGGATGCTAGCCTTGTCTAGGGTATGCAACAGATTACGGTTTCTATATTGCTTCATAGATCATGGTTCCACACAAGTTACAGGAAGGAAAAATGTTGAAGGCGAGTGAGAGGATCCAATAGAAACCAAATTCGAGCATCACATTGACAATCCATCATACAAACTCCATGAGAAAAAGCCAAAGATAACGACGCCGAGTGGCCGCGCGCTCTGTTGTGTTCTATGGACCAAATGATAACCAGTAGAGGGATAAGATGAAAATAAGAATACATGAAAGAAGTTGAATAGAAAAGCCGATCTTGGTCAGGAATGATTCCAACGCGCAATCAAGAGAAAGTAACTGCGTACATTGTGTGATCAATGATCGATCAGGTGAGCATGAGCCGCTGGGTGGCGGACAGCTTACTTGTTGGAACCGCAGTTAGTGCAGCTGGTACCGGTGCAGGCTATGGTGAAGAAACCAAAGAATGATCAGACAGCTGGAGCAGAGAACTAGTTTAAACCCCAAAAAGAGAGGAAGCATACATGAACCGCAGCATCCATTGGATCCACATGGAGCAAACATATTGATATTTGATTTGGTTTTGGGGGGTTTGGTAAGTTTCTAGTGCGGTTTGTTAGTGCTTCGACTTTTTGATGACGATGGTGGGTGGATGGACTAGCGAACCGATCGCAGGAGGCCGGCTTTTATGTTCATTTTTTGCCACACGAGCAGATTTCCACCTCGATCCTGCCGTGGGGAGCTTACTCTTGTTTGCGGCAGGCTCACTCACAGAAGCCTTGACCTAGTGAATATTCCTTACCGCGTTCGCCCGCGTTAGAAGACCCTCAGACTCGTCGCCGCTCTGATCGATCTCATAGCTCGTACACTTACTACGTACAATAGATTTTAACAAGCTTGCCTCAAGCCGGTCGGACAAGGTCTCTGAGACTTTAGTAGGATTACATATCATAGACATCATAGAGGACGCAGGATTGAAATGGGCACAGAGCGGCAGTGTACTTGGGGTCAGTCTGATGACAAGTCACAATCCATCTGCAAAGAAAAAAGTTGGGGTGAGCTCTGGTCATCCGGTTTGATATACATATGGGCACGTAAAACTAATTGTACATAGGGAGTCAACCAAACCACCTGCACCAAGCGGTTTGGATCTAGTCTGATGTGATGGTTTCATAGGTCTTGTCCCCAAACCCCCGCGAATTCGCTCGAGATTGACGAACATACATAATTGAACAAGCTTTGTGTAGTCGAGATTCAATACGCTGTGAAATGATCGAGTAAGAGTTGGTCCAATCAGATAGGGACAGATAGGGAGGCATATCATATCAATCTCTTACCTAAAGATGCGTAAATTGAGTAGGGATACTTTTGACTGGAAGGCCGATCGGCTGAAGCGAACTGGCTGGCAATCTATGTATGCATTCGAAACAGTTTGATTCCATGGCTGCATCAATTCAGAACAACCAATGATGTTTAAGCATGAGGGAAAGCTTGAAGTTCAAACACACGATCAAGGGTATCGAGAAGTTCCGAAATTATGACATCATTGCCAAGAATCACCGATCGCAGTTCTTGTCGTGCTTTAGCAACATCACTATATAAAGTCACCTTCCTGACCCGTTTGTCAAGTTCACCCACCCAACATCGTCAACAAAAAGTCGAATCACTTACAAACCTCATTAAACCTTACCAAACCCCCCAAAACCAAATCAAATATCAATATGTTTGCTCCATGTGGATCTAACGGATGCTGCGGTTCATGTATGCTCCTTCACTTTTTGTGATCTACTCTTGCTAGTTCTCTGGTCGTCTGATCATCCTTTGATCTCTTTCCCATAGCCTGCACCGGTACCAGCTGCTCAAACTGCGGTTCCAAGAAGTAAGCTGACCGCCATCTAGCGGCTTAAGTTTGCCGGATCAAACAAGGATCAAACAATGTACGCATTTAATTTGTCTCGAATATGCGATTGAATCTTTCCTAATCCAGACTGCCTTTTCTATCCAACTTTTCAACTTCTTTTATGCGTTCTCTTTCATCTTATGCTACCTTTCATTGCTCGTGTTTTGGTCCATGAAATCCAATAGAGCCCGCGGTCCCTCGGTGTTGTTGCCTTTTTCTTTTTTTTTCTCATGGAGTTTGTATGGTGGATTGTCAATCTTCTGCTCGACTTTGGTCTCTATGTGATCCCTTACTTGACTTCAACATTGTTCCTCCATGTCATTTTATGGAATTATGGTACATGAAGCAATATAGAAACCATAGCTTGTTGCATACCCTTCTGTCTGAAGAACAGACAAGGCTAGCGTCGGATTCTTATCACAGACCTCGATGGTTGGTGATGGGAAATTAGAGTTCAAGTTTGTTGCCCTCTGTCCAGTTTTTCACGTCAATTTCCCTCAGCAAATGGATCATGAAAAATGCTTTTGTGTAGTCATCTTTTTGTAGCCATCATATGCATTGACATGCGACGAGGCTCAGTAAGGCCAACCAGAATGATCCCGGTGAACTCTTATTAGTCTTAAGCAAGGCTGAGAATGTTAAACGTATCAACCAATTACCTACCAAATGCATGAGCTGTTCAAACTTCACAGTCACGGAGTTCTATAATTCACAAGCTGATACTGAACAAACTCTTGAATGTCATTTTCATTGCCAGATATGGTCTGAACAACAATAGAAGACCTCCTGAAAGCTTCAGGGCATGCTCTGGGTCCACTAATTGCCAATGGCAACATTCTTTGAGATGATCACATCAAACCTCGAACTAATAACATGGATACTTTAAAAGAATCACATATTTGACTTGGAATTAAACTAAAGATAAACATAGGTAAAAAGCTAGAACAATGGAAGTATTATGCGTTATTATTCGTATATCATTCAACTCATTCAGCTAAGACAACAACCGCAGACATGATCCGACATGTAAGGAATGAAGCACCTGCTCGATAATGAAAAGTGTATACGTGAGAATTCCTGAGAGACAGAAATACGAGACATCGCGTCCCTGATAGAGAGCATTCGGTCATCTTTCACAAAACAAGAAGTTGGATCCCAGCAATAGTAGCAGAGAGCAAGAGTCCGTAGAGGGTTGAACCACTCGGTTTGTTCTGAGGTGAAGATGTACTTTTGTGCGTGTCGTTGGAGGGAGGTGGACTCGTTACTGAGACTGTGTTGTTGGTACCTGAAGAGGGTTTTTTTTGATACAAGTATGATATAAAAAGTTAAAATCAGATACTGGGGTGGATGTAAAGTTACCTCCGGAGTACATACCAGAGGCTGATTACCACGAAAAGGTAAGTAATACGACAATCCAATGAGGAAAGCAAGGGGTCAATTAATCGCATGTTGAGATCAATGTGAATTTAACTCGACTTTACGTACTTGGCTGAGACTGAGAGGGGGCACTTTCGGTCCTCACTGATCGTCAAAATGATGCGTCATTATTGATATTTTTTAAGGAGAAGAATATGCGCAATCTTCTGAGTCAGAATCATTCATTCTTATCCCAAAGATTTGATAGATTAGATATCACAAACCTGGACCTGGATTGGTGCTTAGATTCTTTGCAGGTTCAGAGAACGGGGCCGCGTCAAAAACACCAGGTGCTGTTAAAGTTAATTGTTTTGTCCATTCAGTTTTGTCAGGACATAGTATCGTTCATCGATCGACATCCGGGTCACCTGATAGTACGTACCAGGTCGAGAAGAGTCGGTTGTAGAGGCGTTACTCGCTATAATGACGGGTATCCCATGTTGAAACGCAACGATGAACGTCTTGCCGCAGAATGATCAAGTGAATGTTCTTACTTGAAGAGTTTGCATAATCAGTCGAACTATCCCCGGCATCAGTTCGATCATCGACCAATTTGAACTACACTCGGTCCATTTCCAATCGAAGACGCCCAAAGTGTAAATGTATTAGTTGTTGATATCTTGAGTCGCTCAGAATCATAGAGAGAAGTTGCTGACGTGGGTACCGTCGGATGGAGTGCCTCCCGCACTATTGGTTGAAGCGCTTGCGGACCTATCAGTGGAGGTGCTTCCAACCGTTTGCTCGCCTGCCAGAGTCAGAGAGACTGAAGCGCTAAGTAATAGTGACAAAAGAAGTAAAGCTTGGACCATCTTGACACTGTTCGACAAGCGAGTTAGTTAAGCAAAGGGTACAAAAGAATTGAAAAGACAAGATGTACAACTTGCGAGTGAGGACGGTGTTAAACTGGGTGAATTATAGTAGTTATCGTTGATCAGGAGGTGAATGATGATGACATACGAAAGTATGTAGCTGGAGGGAAGGTGAAACAAAACCGAAAATTTTGATCACTGATTTGATTTATGTATGGAGCGCTTCACTGGTGGGAATGCTTCATGTGCTGTTTAACTTTTCCACACTTCAATTGAGAAAGTATTCAAATCTATCAACTGGGGCCACACAGTCTCTCATGGCAATACGTCATCGCGGTGGCCAAGGGTGGCCATCCATCTCATCCAGATTCCAGGCTCATCCCGCCCAAACAGTCGAGGGGGAGTGAGAGGGGAATCGTTGCATCCCAAGTCGAGGAACTGCTTGAAGTTCAGAGAACTTGCAACGATATCGACTTTCAATTTCATCTCAGCCACAACATAAGTGAGCAGTTCTTTCTGCGAGTAACTGCCATGAGATGCCTCCGGAGTCCGAGAAAATAGCGAAGAAGAAAATATCACACCGTAAGGCTAGTCCACCGAGTCTCATTGCATGCTCCTTCGATCACGGTTATTTGCCAGCGAAATGACTTTTTCGAAAGGTTATCTTTCCTCAAGAGTAACATATACTGCAGTAAACGTTCGACTATAGTTAGCGTTCAGAAGATGAAAAGAGAAAACATACCTATAAGGGCTGGAAGTGAATCCTGAACAAAATATCATAAGAGCATGAAAGAGAAAGTTACTAGTCGTACGATCAAAATGATACCAATGAAAATGATACCAATGGCAATGGTGCTTGTATCAATAATGCGATTGAGAAATGCGATTATGTATGTATGTTTTGTTTGCGCCTAGCATCATGGTATTTGATGTCGGATATAAATTCATAGCTCCGGCGGCTGGCGTCGCTCAGATGACCCGCTGGCCCCGGACAAGTATCACGGATCTCCTCAGATACCAGAAGTTGAAATAAGAAAACAGCAATGACTTTGCAGGGATTGAACTTTCGATTTGATACTCCAACTCATAATTATTTATGGATTCTACACCACAAGGACACCCAGCTGTCCGGGGGATGTCCGATTTTTTGGTTACATAGCCATGCCCAGTTACATATTCACAATGATGAATTTGTTTCAATGGCATTTTTACTGATTGCATAAGATTTGGTTGAGCGCTGGAATGAAAATAAAAGCAGAGAATGTGGGCCTATGTGGGCCACATTGAGTCCATTGGTCTGGGACTAAGATCCTGCAAAAGGAAGGAACCACACCCCAAAAGCGCAAAAATTTATTCTCCAGGACAAGAAGTGTTGGATTGAAGCAATAACCGACAGGTATAATGCACCTTTGCTCTTCAACACGTTGTGGCACGAAAGCAAAGCCACGAAGAAAAGCAAGAACATCAATCAGAGGATGGGACCACGCGACATGAGCGCAAGGGTCTGTTGTCCGAGACAAAAAGCATTTGTGGAAGACTAAAAGCATTGGGCTCGGATCTGAAAGCATTGGGTCCAGTTGTCCATTTTCAAGTTTTATATATATGATATATATGATGATCCCATCAACTCTATTCAATTTTCTCTAACCCTGCCATCTTTCTTACCAACTTCACTCTTACTCATATTTAAATCCCACCATCCGCTTGCTTACTTCATCATGCCTCCACAAAGCCGTCAAAATCAAGCAAATCCTTCCATCTCCCCACCTGTCCGTCCGCCATCAGATATCTTACTTCGTCAAATCAGGAGATATCGAAAACCGGACTTTGTCCTCTCACCCAGGCCCCTGCAGTGTATTCCAACCCCTGTCCGCCACCGTGCTCCCCCCAAAGAATCAGTCAAACCTCCAATCCCGGAATCCACTCCCGACAAGGATCGATCCAAGAAGACAATCCCTCTGATCCTGCAAGATGCTAAGAACAACCCTTCACTCACCTCCTCTCGCAAACATACCTACCGTCCTTCGATCAAAGGATCTATTATTCTTGTGACCGACCAGACCAAGGTCCCTAAGCGCATTCCTCTCGCTTCCCAAGTCCCGGGCATGGAATGACTAACATTGACGAGGTAGATTTCATCGCTTTTTCTCTGGATTTGGATCCCTCTTACTGATTTCCTTTCTTTTTTGCGTCCGCGGTGATATCAGAGCGAATCTCTCGAAGGCTCTTTGATCGACGACAACTAGCTTTCCCTCACAACGAGTCATCAGGTTTATTCCATGAGATTTTTATCATAATGTATGTAAATTGGTACTGAAACAATACTGAAACACAGGTCTTTTCCAGCTATCTTTCCAATCTTTATCTTCCTTCAACTTTTCGATCACGTTTTTTCATTCTCCTCATACTTTGTTGAAAAGACCTAAAAACGTGAAAACAAAACCAGACGCTCATAGGTAGTCTTACATGTATGCAGGCCTTTCCCTACAACCATCACCGTTTAGACAACTGTATATACTATAAACCTGGTTTCATTTCTGAAGTTGTCTTTTTTGGTCTTTTCTACATATTTCATTGAAGGACTGTGCAATTCTTGTGTGGTTGTTTTTCTTTCAGCTTTTGGATGCTTTCATCCGTGCAATGTCATGTAAGATGCTGGATATACTGAGCTTACAAAATTTAGTTCTTGGCCAATGCCGTTCAAGATTCCAAGTATACCGTATCCGAACGGAACCCACATTAAAAGAGAATACTAAAGCAGAAAAGCCCTTAAAAATCACTCATTCAATAGCTCATAGGCCATATTCCAAAACAAACTGAGCAAACACACACACACGCACGCGTATATACACCGAGCTACAATTGAACAAAAATTATACAAAGATAATTTCAACTAATTTGTTTTTTTTTGTTTTGAAAAAAGATTAAATAATTGATCAAGTCTTTGTTTTCGATTGATAAGATATTCTGATATAAAAAAATCAGGATTTAAACAAGCCATATGTATGTGTGAATCAAAATTGCAGAAATAAGGCGTTTGTCATGATCATTTGATCCTCCAAAGGAGCATTCCGCCATTTGTACAAAACCTTCAATATTGAATAGAATCAATGAAACAAGTTTATTCCCAAATCAATTTCCCTTTAAAACCCCCCAACATCAAATCATATCAGTTTAAATATTAAACTTCGAAGCCAATCAGAGTGAGGATAAAAAAACTTACCGTCATCAGCAATCGAAGCTTTCATCCCACCACTGACTTCCTTAGACTTGCTAGATCGATTATTAGAAGCACTTGAACTTTGCTCATTCATTCTAATTCTTTCTTGTTGACGTTTATGAGCTGAAAGTCTACCAAGTCTTTCAGCTTCTTCAGCTTCCTTGGCTGCTTTTGCGGCTTCTTTCTTTTTAGCATTTTGTCGTTGACGTTTGGTGACTGCTGTGGTCGTATTACTCGTAGATGAACCAGGTGGTCCTGTTGCATTGGGAGTGGATACCGTACTCATTTTTAATGTTATACTTTTTGGTCCACGTGATTCTGTTATTAGAGATCAAATAATTCGAATCAGTAAATGTTTACAGACGATTTAATAAATTCTTTGGACACGGGAAGGAACTATACGAGGACTCTCTCACTCTTTCCATCGGGAACCTTTTCCCAACCATCTTCAACTTCAGTTTCTTCAGCTAAAGAAGAACCAGAAGATTCTTCTACAATCTTCATCACTCTTGCCATTTTTATCGGTTTTTCAACTTCCTCATCAACTACACAAACAAAAAGACAATTTTTATGATTAGTTTTGATACAATCTTTTTTAGAAAATCTAACTCTTTTTGAAAAATCGCTCAAGACTCAACTCATATCATCTACTTTCGTCTTACGCGCAGGTACTTGCATCCGTTCGGCATATGGTCTAGTAGGATTAGATTCACCCTTCTCAACTACCTTCTCCTTCGATTCCGATGAATTGCCTTTCCCATTAGAAGAACCAAGTGCAGGGACTCTTTTTCATCAAGACTATCAGGTGTAACCTTCTTCAAACCTTTATCGTTTTCTTTTCCCTTCTTCTTCGTTGAGGCTGGTTTGCTCACACTAACCGACTCTACTTTCTTTTCTTCTAAACTAGGACTGGGTAAAGCAGAAGAAGAAGTGGTAGAACTTTCATTCTGTTTAGATTTGGGTTTTTTCTTTTTATTTCCTTTTGATTTGTTAGTTGACTCCTTGTTGAGAGATGAAGTTGGTGATGATGATGAACGTGTTTGAGAACCAGCTAATGCTACACCTCCTATCACTCCGGCTGTAAGAGCTACCAGAGCTAAATCGGTCCATGAAAGAGTGATGGTAGGCATTCTTGAAGAAAAGATGTCGGTTTTTTGGACTCCGCGTGTTTCAGTTCGGATTCGTAGGCAAGCTTGTCGTGTAAGTCACTGGATACAAAGGGAAAATATGATTAAAGGTTCGAATGCTTTGATGATAGCTTTGAAGGAAAGTTGGTTATTGAAGATGGTGAATGGAATGTCGATGTTGATGTTGTTTGTTGAGAAATTGAGACTTTAGATCGACGTGTTAGTTAGTGGGTCATGAGTGACGTGCCCAATGCCAACGTGGTGGTGAAACATGTGTACAGTACCTAGGAGGCCGCTAAGGGCCGCTACTGTACTCAAGGGGCCAATCAGCACTAGGGCCGTGACCCGCCTCGGCCCCGGACGGACGAGTCTGCCCGACGTCTTTTTGAAGGCACACGGTACAAGCCCTGACACATGTGATTGGGGTGATGAAAGCCCTGCGGGCACCTCGAGCGGTGCCGGGCCGCTCAAGGCTTGCTGGATCTTTCCTGTGTCAAAAAAATGTTTCTTTCTAAATTTCTTCCTGTAGCTCTGTTTGATTTTGATGAAGGCTCATATATGAAATCTACATTTTTGTGCATTAAATCTGCATTATTAATCATTTTGTGCATCAAGCTCAATCATTTTTCACCTTGGAGAACATTATATTTGCAGTGTTACCAGCTTGAGGTTCTTGTGGAAGATTTTGATGATGGCTGTTATTATGCAATGGTCTTAGTATGTCACAATCACTATTTCCAACCACCTTTTTAAACTGAAAAAGTAGAAGATTTGAGCCTTATATTTCATCCATTCTACCAAACTCATGTTGGTTGCATGAGCAAGTTTTTTTTTATATGTATGGTGGGTAGTGCCTAAACGCGTGAAATCGGGTATTTTGAGAAAAAAGTTCATGAAGCCCACAAAATTGATCCAATTTTGAAGCCAAGGGTAGATTTGGAATCCTCACATCAATAGGAATCCAAAATTGTATTGAACATGTTGTTTTTAACAATTTTTACAGTAGAGAAAGTTCTTTTCATCCAATGGAGTTTTTGATAAATCAGCTTTTTGGCCGTACTAACCAGCCCGACATTACACGCTTTTAGACACTACCCACCATAGAATTCACTCACACCAATGACATTTTGTATTCTTAATGCAATCTCAATATATTTGGATAAAGAAGTGAAGTTACATATGAAATCCCATACATATCAAAGGGGGGTACAAATTTAAGTTGATGTAATAGTCAGTTACAAATGGATCTACCAGCATCAGTGGGAAAAATATAAGACTTGTGTGTATGGGCAGGCAGAAATCAAGATGGTTCAACTTGCATGAAGATATTCTGTCAGGAACTTTAGGGAACTACTTACACAGTTTGAAGGCATGGCACTGATACCACTTCAAAAAGTTCTAAGTTGTACAGGAGGCAGAAATTAAGCAAATTCTCAGAGCACCAAAGAAGATTGATGCAACACTTCCAAAGACAGAAGGAAAGAAAGTGATACATTTGAAATACCTCCTACACCTGGTTATGGAGCTTTCAAAAGGTGGAGCAAAAGAAATTGGCATCATAGACAAAATTCTTGTTGTGTTCTGGAACTTGGCACACTAAGCTGAAGTGATAAGAGATAAACACAAGTCATCAGAAATCATCAAAAAGTCAGATATCAAGATCACATCAAACAAAAAACTTGCATATCACTTAGAGTTGCTAAAACAGCAAAAGCGGGGGAACTTCAAATCTTCCAATCAAAACACCCAAACCGTATTTCATGCCCAATAGCAGCAATACAAAGAATATTTGCCCAAACATCTGACAATGACAACTTTGTCTTTAGGTACATGCAAAATGGGTCCTGTAAGACATTGGAAAATCAAGCAATAACCTCAACATGCCAGCAGCTATGGAATTCAGGAGGTTTTAAAGGGTTGACTGGACATTCTTTCAGAGTAAGCAGTGTGTCTTTTTGTTTTTTCTAGAAATACCCATTTCAAATATATGCAAAATCAGTAGGTGGAAATCTGCTTTTATGTTCAATTTCTGACTACATACTCAAAGAAAGAATCATCAGAAACTGAAGAGCTGACATATGAGGTAGACCAACATAATCCAAAGTAGATTTATACCACAAAGGTCAAACTCACAAATGGATGAAGAAAATATCAAGATTTTCTTGGAACAGGCAATAAAACCTGAATGGTTTTGGGTTTTGGGTTTTGGGTTTGAGAGGCTCAGTCCTGTCAGACTTGAGGATAGGGTTATCACAATCTCAACCAGAAATTGCTTGATTAAAGGCTTGAATCAGTTTGTTTCAAGATCTCACTAATGGGTTCTTCGATCCTAGAGTCATTTCCTAAGCTCAGTTTGAGTCATCATCAAATGCTATAAAGAATCAACTGCTTCAGAGCATCTCAGACATCTTAACTGGAAAGACTCACCAATTTCCTTTGAAACTCTCAAAAAAAGAGTTTGCACAAATGTGGGTTTTAGCAAACCCAAACACTGGTAGTTTTGGACATTTTGTTGGGACTACCTAGAGCTGATGCTACGTAACTCAATAGAAGAGTTAGTATCTACTCAAAAATACAATACAGAAGTATAAGATTACAGAAGATAAAAAGTGGAATTCAAGATACTTGAATCAAAAGATAAAAGAAGTACCTGAATTATCTCACATCACAAACACAGATTACAAATTATCCAGAGTCCAAACCAAGAAAAGTATGAAATTTAATCTTGGCTTTCAAAAGACTTTAGATTTCAGAAAGGTCAATCAGTGGTGATAAAATTGAAGTTATCACCTGTGTATTCCTGAATGGAGTTTTGAACAATGCTGTTTAACCCAAACCCTCTCTGTTATCTCATCCCTGAACAGCAAATTTTGATGCATTGAATATTTAGAATCATAAGTTTACAAGGGAGTAAGTCAACATCCATATGATGACCATGGTAGTGAAATCAACATATTGGAGGTACATGGTAAGCAAGATATGATACAGGATTCAAGTGAAAGGGAACTTCCAAACATAAGAATTCCAAGCTGATGAAGATGACCTCCTTGATCAATAATGATGGGCTCAAGCTACGGGAGAGTGTTGGTAGATCTAGATTGTATCATGGCAAGGGATCAACATCAGATTTGTGACTCCCTATTCCTGTTGTCAACTTTGAAAACGAAATAGGAGGATTGGAAGGAGTGACAGTAGTCCCTCGGAGATTGTATAAGATTAAGAATAAGGCTCTTTGAAATAATTGATGTCAGCTTTTTTGATATTTCAACTACAAAAGGAATATCAACTCTACTCACATGTTTCCCAAGATTGCAACGGTAACATTTGGTCCCTGGAAGATTTCAAAAAAAAATGGTCAGAGAAGAGGAATCGGACATAATTTTGAAGAAAGATAGAAGCACAATCCGAACGATAAGCCAAAAGTTTGGGTCAAACATGAAAGCACCCTTGCGAATTAAGCTCCTCTAAAATGACAAATACCCCAAAAAGGTAAATCAATTACTAAATTTGAAAGCATTCAAAAGAAGAAGAGAAAGCATACTGCACAGACATCCAAAACCAGTATGGATAATATAATTGTGAATTCTAATAAGGTGTTGGCAAAGACTTCTTTTTGCTGTCTCCTTATTGAATGATCCAATTCTGTTTGATTGGTAAATATCTTGGATAATAGGAAAAGGAATGGAACGTAAAGCTAATGAAAGATCGAGTCAAAAATTTAAGATTGTGGATCCTTAGATATAGATAAGGATCTCACCAGAATGAGAACTCCACAAAAGAATATATAAAAGTCTAAACCCAATTGGTTGTACTTTACCACAAGATCCTAATTGAAGAAATACAGTCATCAGTCCATGTGCTGATCAGTTTTAGGAAAAGATCTTACAATGTGATGGTAGGCCGGTGTGAGTGAAAGGATTTGGAGAACCACTTCATTCACGCTACATGTAGATAAGGCGCAGGTAGAAGCCGACTTCCGCAAGATCTCAATGACAGGACTCAATAATTGTGTGATACGGCGATATTCCAGGTTGAGTAACAAGAATGAAATGAAGATTGAAACTGGGATTTAAAAAAACTTCAGAGAGCGTACATCAAGAACCATTGCATTGAACGCGTAAGCTGACCATTTGACACAAAGACAATCATCCCCAACAATATGTTCAGCGCCCATGTCACAGTGGTTGGAATCAATTTGCCTACCGGAGTCATGCGTCGTGAAACTGTTCTCTGCTTGACCAATGCATAATGGCAAATACATAGCCACAGGATTACTGAATGATGGTACATTGATGTATGTAAGATGGGTATTCAATGCGTATTTACTGATTTGCATAAGATGAAAGAAACTGACCACTATATGATGTCGAAGCAAGTCAGTTCAATAAACAATGGATCACATTAAACCTGATGAAGTCTCACCTGGCGCATGCAATTGTAAACATCAAGTTAATTCCGAGTATGAAATTTGGTCCTCCCTGGTCTAGATGGCCAGATTGTGCAATCTCTCCCCAAACAATTTCAGTCATGGCGACTAGTTTGAAAGCAGATACGTTGAATTATTCTGTCGAGGTCTCAAGAAGTCGTGAGGCAAGATTTGCTTACGTATACTGTATAGAAGGTAACACAATCCACAGTGGTTTGCGCGATCGAGTTGTACCAGTCCTACTAAAGTGTGGATTGAGCTTTTCTGCCAAACATATCAGAGTAAGATGATCATGACTGCATATCCACTCACTAGCATTCAAGCCGATATGATATACTTTTTTCGTCTTCGAGCGAACATAAAGAATGTAAGCGGATTGAAGAAACATTCTACCATAGAGTCCATCCAGTTTTGAATATGATGTCAGCTAAAGTTTCAACCTCTGTTTTGTTTCATCTACATATATTGATCAGGAACAACGAATTCTCACACCAAAAACGCTGCAGCAACAACGCGCTGAACGTAGGGTGACCAAGAGGGCAAAGCACGTGGCTTTGGATATAGGGAGACAAAAGTTAGGTCAGGAAAGATTGTTATGACAGACCGCAGATTCTGAACAAGTGAAGGAATCAGTGGGGGGCAGCAAGACGCACCTGAAGGAAGGCTACGAGGTAATCAGCTGTCGCCTGATATGGGTTGATGTCTGGAGATTTCATCAAGTGGATGACGAAGTCGATGGTCTGCTCTCTGATGATTTGAGACATAGCAAGGAAGATAATATTGGCGTCTGATAAGATAAGATGTCACTACTTGACTATATCTTATAGAACACAAAACCTTTCGAGGTCCGGTCAATGGCTGGGAATCAATCCACACACGAGTCAGATTTTAATTTGATACACCGGTTACACAGTCTTGAAAGAATGGTCTCTTCAACAGGTCTCGAACATTCGGTTGAACGTACTGAAAGATGGAAGGCTTCGATCTGTGCAGTAGAGCGTCTGGAACTTAATTCCGAGACCTTGTAGAGTTTAAAGGGTTTCAACTCTTAAAGTGGTAGCAAAAGGATGGAAGAGTCGTAAGGCATGCGAGTCAAATGATCACTTCGAGTTCCATCAGACCCTCAGTACAACACTTAATTACTTTCCTTGGGGCTCAGACTCACAGATTTCCCCAATCCCGTGGTCTGAAGACAGTCGAATGTTGCATTTATCTGGCATCATATAGTCAAGATTGAACAGTGGCATTGAATAACCGAATTCGATACACAAAATTGCTTTTGAGCGAAAGCCCAGATCGGGGTCTCGTCTGCACATCCCAGGGCTTTTGCCATCCGCACAGCATCTTGCAGATGCAGTGAAGATGTCGCACCGTGGTATAGCATCAGAGGCCCAAGCTGACGTCCTGGCGCTCCGTCAGGACAATCGCTCTTGGGAATCGGAGTGTCCTTGTCGTGTTTTGATCATCATCCAAAACAGTCAGATTTTGGATTTTGAAGAAAAGGGTTCATCGAGGTTGCCGTTCATCAATCATAAAATGTAATCAATATTTTGATCTTTAGCACGGATCTCAGACTCTGGGCCATTTAGGGGATACAAAGTAGAAAGCCGGGCACGTGCCCGGGCATGTGCCCACAAGTCCAGATCCCAATTTTACAGCCAAAATTCGGGATGTGGACTTCCGGGCACATGCCGGCTTTCTACTTTGTATCCCCTAATTATACATGGTTCCAGAAATTTACCATAAACCAAGAATTATTGATAGAAACTCAGGGCGCATTGACTTCAGCAATTTCTGGCATTCTGCAAAATTGAAAGTGCTGGTTTGGTGGAGTATGTTTCATTTTTACATTTTAAAATTTCCAGAATACAATTTCTGGTCAGAATTTGCATTCTGCAAAATTTAAAGTGCTGGTTTGGTGAAGTATGTTTCATTTTTGCATTTTAAAATTTACAGAATGCAATTTCTGATCAGAATTTCCTCAAGTGAATGCGCCCTTTACTAACGCCTTTCCCAAAGTCCCGCTGCTCCTCAGAAATTTTCAACATGTAAACTTTTTTCTACATTTCTCTTGTACGTATATAGTATGGATTTCTGAGGAGTTAGAAAGAAAAGGAAATCTAAATTCAGCACAGCTTGTTCAAGCCTAAGAGCGCGTTTACTTTAGCGATTTCTCGTGAGAAATCACATTCTTGAAATCCAAGAAATCGCATTTCACAGAATGCGTTTGATAACTTAATTACAAGCATTCTTGAAATCCGAGAATGCTTATAAAAAGACTTTTTCTAGCACATTCCAAGAATCTTTTCTCTAATTTGGACAAGTCCCCTTTCACCGTACGGAATCCCACACACCCCTCAAAACCCATCTTCTAACACCTTCCACTGCCATCTCTACTCGTCTATGTATCTCATACCCATCTTCTAACACCTTCCACTGCCATCTCTACTCGTCTATCTATCTCGATTCCCATCTACTCATCGTCGATCAACTCAACCACTTGACTCAAAATGCCTAATTCCGATAGCGACGACAACGTCATTGTTGAGCCACCTTCAAAAGCAAAACCAAAGTCGAAATTGAAAGCAAAACCAGCCGATAACAAGATTATTAAAGTTAAAGATGTTAAAGTTAAAGATAATGATCAGGTTCAGGAGAGCGCTACTGGTGGTCAATGGACTCATCATCAAACACTTTATCTTATTGACGAGTTCAAGAAACAACTGGACCTTGGAAAAGGAAACGACGGCGGCATCAAGACCAATGCTTGGAAACAAGTTTTGACTAACTATAACGATAAATTCAAAGTTAACGAGCCTTTGACCCGATTAAAAAACCGTATTCAAAAGGTTTTGTCCTTTCTATCTTATTCATAATCTTTCACTATGTAATCAAACTAACTAATGAATATAATGCTTTGATATTCAGTTAAAGACAACCCTCAAAGCTCTCGAAAAGATAATGGATACTTCGGGCGCTCCTGGAGTAGATACAACTAGCGGGATAGTCAACACTGATGACAAATGGTGGGACCATTGGATTAAAGTAGTAAGTTTTTATCTTAACTTTCATATGTTCAACTTTCATCTAATCATCTAATCATCCTATCCTTCGATTAGGCCGGTAATCTCGATGCAAGACCGATTCGGAACGGTGGATTTCCAGTGTATCAAGCTGTAGCCACCATCATGCCAGAAAAGCATCTGAGAGCGAATGGTGCTGAAGGCTTTGGAACTCAGAGTAAAAAGAAGAAACAACCATCACCAAGTCAATCAATTGAGGGTGTTGAAGGTAGGCTTCTGTTTCATCTGTATATACTTGATTGGATTTTCAATACTGATGGCTTTCATTCATTTGTTAGATCATGTTGCATCTGAACACAAGTCAAATGAAGATGACAATCACATGTCCAACTCCGAAAAGGACTCGGTTGTTGGGGAGATTGGAGGTGCGAGACCAGCTTCTTCACAAAAGAAGAAGAAAACTCCTGTGTGTATCAAATTTCATGCATTTCATTCATTTCAATCGATTCACTTCTAATCATTCATTTCAATCATTCATTTCAATCATTCATTTCATTCACTTCAATCAACTCAAATCATTCATTTCAATCAATTCACTTTCAATCATTCAATCGATTCACTTCAATTAATTTAATCAATTCACTTCAATTAATTTAATCGATTCACTTCAATTAATTTAATCGATTTACTTCAAATCATTCACTTCAAATCATTCACTTCAACTATTCAACTATTCAACTATTCAACTATTCAACTATTCAAATCATTCAATTTATTCAAATCAATTCAAATCATTCAATTTATTCAATTCAATTCAAGAAGCGCAAGTTTAAAAATAAGTACGCTCTCACAGCCGCTGAAAAAGCCATGGACAGCGACAGCAATGACGAGACCCCAGAATTGAAATTTGCCCGTAGTAAGAGGAGCCCAGTCGTCCCAGAAGGATCAACTGCACCTGCCAAACGATCACGCCTCACTGGACCGAAGCTAGTCGCACAATCAATCAATTCAGCCATTGATCGAGTATCAGGGCTAGAGGAACAACATGAAAGCGATAAGGTAACTATTGCTAAAATTAAATTAGAGCAACATCCAATGAGGCAAGAAGCCATGAGCATTTTTAATAAGGAGTGTAGTAAAGAATTAAAACCTAAACATATCATCAAAGTGGCTAATGAATTAAAAAAAGATGATACTGCTTCTTTTTTCTTTCACATGGATAAAGCTTACAGGTGGGATTGGTTGAAGAGTGAAGCTGGAATATTAGCAGAGTATCAAGAGGTAGATGAATAATTATGTATTTCATTTTCCTTTATTTCCTTTTTTGTATCTGACAACTCAAACAAAAGATTACATATTTAAAGATAAAAAACATTTCCTATTTTGTATCTGAGAACTCAAACAAAAACAAAACATGTATGCCATATGCTATAGTAATTAAATATTGCTATTTTCTTTTTAATGATGATGAATTGATGAATAAGATGAGACTTGCAAAATTCATAACTAAAAGCTCCAAAAGAGATCATGAATACAAATATTACATAAGATTCTAGGCTTGCCTACGCGCCACAGGTGCATTAACATAATCATAGAACATCCTTTCAGCAATTTGATCTCTCTGTTCAGATGCTTGAGTACGCTGGGTAGGGTTAGGCTCAACCCAGTCAGGATCCATGTTATTACCACCTAATCTGTTCTCCAATCTTTCTTTCAACATATACTCTTCGTAAAATTCATCTTCGCCGGTTTCAATTCGTATGATATTATGTAGTACACAACAAGCAATGACAATCATTACTTGTATCTTGTAAGGATAGGAAGGCATCGAAGCTAGGATCGGAAACCTCATCTTTGATACACCAAAGATCCGTTCGATGATGATTCGAAGTGAGGAATGGCGATGGTTAAACAGCTCTTTAGGTGTCTGGGGTGTGAGACCGGAGTGTTTCCACTCCTTGAGGTGATATCGCACTGCTCGATAAGGGGCAAGAAAGCCAGGTACGTTGGCGTATCCAGCGTCGGCCACATAGAAGCGGTCTGAAAAGGATTGACAAATAAAAAGTCAATATGAATCAACTTGATATCAAAGTGAATGGCTTACCTTCTGGAACTACAAACCGTTGTTCTTCAAGGGCTCGGTGAAGAACACGCGCGTCGGCATGAGATCCTTCTAAACCAGCATAAACGAAAGTAAACAACATGTTGAACGAACATCCGGCTAGGACATTCTGGCTGAGATCGCCTTTTCGGTTTCGATGAGGCGGATGACGGCTAGGTGGAACTACACAAGGAATATGGGTGCCATCAATGGCACCCACACACTTCTCGAAATAGGGGTACATTCGAGGGTTGTTCTGAATTTCCTTTGGGCAAACCTCACCACCGGTAGGTTGTACTATGTAAATTGACTCAAGCGATGCAATTGCGTTGCAAACATTATTAAAGTACTTGCTGATGGTGTGTCCAGACCGTTGGAATCGTTCGCCAGCGAGACAATTCGTGCCGGAGTTACCAACAATGAATAAGAAGATCAAGACTTGTTCTTCCACCGTGACGCTTCGTTTCCGATGGATGACAAGCTTGCCTTCAAGAGCTTTCATCAAGCCCTTGAAGGCGAGCTTGTCCATGCGACAAAGTTCCCGAAATCGAACATCGCTGCCTTCGAGGATCTCTTTCGTATATTGATTTCCTCAAAGCTTCGATGTTCTACATGGGATCTTCGGGCTTGATATCGATTCTAGGTAAGATTGGCCAGCTTGTATGATTGACTTTAGAAGCTGCATCGGACGTCGAAAGGATGACTGAGATGAATCATCAGAGGCAGTATCGGAAGAATCCGACATGGTGAGGAGGATAGGAAGATGATGGTCATTGGGATCAGAAAAGTGATCCTCATGATCACTTTTCTATCGATCTGTCCTTAATGCTCATATAAGCAAACGCTTTATTCATCTCTTTTTCACAAATTCTCAGAAAACCTGAAATTTCGGTTTTCTGAGACAAAAACGCTTTTCTACATGTAGAAAAGCGCTCACACAGAACTCGATTTCTAGAAATCGGGACTAAGTAAACGCGCTCTAAGGGAGTGTAGTTCATTAAAGTTGGAATACAAATCCATCCCTAAAGTTCTTGAATAGATTGTCATGCCATGATATCTTTCTTGCCTTTAAACTCATCAACTTTGATATGTTGTTCCTTGAAGTGTTTAAACCTCCTTGATCTGTGAAGGGTTAGTTTAGATTCTGGACCATACATACACGAATACCATTATTCAAGTTCCTCAACACTTGATTTGAGTGCTCAAAGTCAAAAAAGTGAAACATTCTAATTTCTAATATGAAGGTAAAAAAAGCAAGATATAAAGATATATAAGTATATATATATGAAGAAAGCATCTCACATATACAATTTTGTTTTTCTTTCATGCTTTTCCCCAAAAAATCAAAACAAAAACAAAATAATGAAAGAAAAGATTTTGTTGTTTTTTTCGTTGCGAGAGCGCCATTGTTTTCTTCATATCTGATTTCAAAACACACACACACACACGTCTTTTGCATCCAATCATTTCAATCAATTCAATTCAATCAATCACACAAACAAACAAAAGAACATTAACTTTTATCATCAACGGTGTGTGATCTTTTTTCTTTCTCTAGTTTCAATGCTATGAATCAAAGAGTAGTAATTTAAGTTTTTGAGTTTAACTTAAGCTAGGGAACGCATTGGCGTCTTCAGCATTAAATTCTTTTGCTCTACCACCATTTCCACCACCATTCCCACCAAATCCACCTCTTCCTCGACCACCTCGACCACCACCACGTCCACCACGTCCAAATTCTCTTGGTTCACCATTATCTCTTCCACCACGTCCACCACCACGTCCACCACGTTCACCTCCAGTTCGTGGTGGTCGGTATCCCAATGGTTCAACTTCAATATAAGTCTTTTCCTTGTTCTTCTTGTTGCTAGAAGCGTTGCTGGCTTTCTTTTCCTGTAAGAATGAAAGTTACACAAAAATCAGCTGAGGCCAACTCGAGTAACAAATGAACAGAAAGATAAGTTCATACCTTGTTAACTTGGAAGAAAACCTCTTCCTGTTCAGCACCTTTGACTAATTGAACGGCACCTTTCCATTGACTTTCATCCGCACCTTCATTAGGTTTTCGTGCTTCTTTCTTGCCAATCAAGGGACTGATAGCAGCAGCTTTCTCAGCTAGGTATTCTTCAAAGGTCTTTGTTTTGTCTTCTTCTTCAACAGGTTTTTCATTGCTGTCAGGAGTACCGGCCTCGCCTGCTCCCCAATCGGCTTTTCCGTTAACGGCTGGTGAACCTTCTTCGGTCTGAATAAGGCGATTAGGTTAGATAACATTGTAAATTGACAATTTGAATCGCGTTAAAATAAAGACGTACCACACCAGCGCCCCATCCTTCATCAGCACCTTCAGGTACTTTGGGCGAGATGGCAGCCTAAACAAATTTGTAAAGGACATATCAGAGTTAGCCATTCGATACAGATCAAGTCAAAGTGCACAGCAACATTAGTATATAAAATTATTCGAACCTTGGCATCACCCCATCCTTCGGTCTCAGCTTGAAGTTCTTGTTTACCTTCTTCGGCACCCCAGCCTGAGGCGACTTTACGATCAGTGTCGCTGTAGAATAAAAGAACGAGAACCTTGATGAGTTCCGGATGACACGTCATATAAAGCAAGCCAAAATGACTGACTGAACACCAGTGGTGCTGTGACGGTCAGGGCGATCATCAAATCGACCACCACCCCGACCTCGGCCTGCACCTCGGCCGCGACCACCACGACCACGTGGGCCACCACCTCCACCACGACCTATGCAATCAAAACACAATCAGATTAACGACTATACAGATCAAGAAACCGATCCGATAGATCTCCACTCACGTTCACCTCGATCATCACGACCATTGTTGGTGAACCCAGCGGCTTTAGCACCGATCACTTCGACTTCACCGATCGGAGCAGCACTAGGTGCACCACCATAAACCTTTCGGGGTCCACCTCGGGATGGGTAATCACCTCGATCACGCTTGGGTTGCTGTTGGGCTGTGTTGGGTTTCTTCACAGGAGCAACGGCTGGGGTTGGTGCTTTGACCATTGGTCGACCTCCTTCATCATCGGAGTCACCTATATATCCAGAAAAAGGTTTAGTCAGTAACTTGATCGGGATCGATATCGAAAACGGAAAAGATGAAGTGAATTGATGATAGCTTACCTCCGCTCAGAAGAGCAAATGGGTTCGAACTGATCGTCGACATTAGGTTTGTTTGAGTGGCAAAGGTTTTTCAAGGATGGTAGGGAGATGTAATGATAGAGGGAAGTCGAATTGGCTGCTTTTTACTGGTTAAAGCAGCTCGCAAACCTTACTTCTGTTGAATTAGAAACCCAAAGTTGAAATAGCCAAAAAGAAAAAAGGAAAAAAGTGTAAGTCCGATGAAAAAGGGTTGTTAATGATCAAAGGGTTTTGGTAAAATGAGAAATACGGTTTTTGAAGTGAATCAGAAGACAAGGTTTTGAAAGAAAGAAAAAAGGAATCGATTTGATTGAAGGGACAACGTACCAGATCGGTAATGTTCAATGCGTGAAGTAAGAGAATAAAAAAGATTTCTAGCCTCGTTAATCTTCAAGTTTAGCTGACTTAAAGGTGTGTTTCCTTGCAAACTCTTTTCTTGAACTGAATCGAGTCTTGTACGCTAAAAGTTGATGTTGATGATAGACTCAGAGGGAACAAAGGTTTCAAGTGGTGTAGCAATAAAGATTTCTGTCAAGCTTTTCGATTGAAATTCTCTTTACCACAACTTCAACTTGATCGTGTCTCTGTCACCAAATCAGTGGCAAAACACTCAATTCCAAAACTCAGGTGTCACCAAAACCATTTCGTTGCCAACTCTTTTAGGTCAAAATGGTCTTGTTCAAAATTCTGATATATTCATCACTTTATCAATGCAATCCTTTCTTTTTATGTTGGCCAATCTATTGAAGTTTAATCATACCCAGCCCATGATTCATAAGGGTCTCTTTGATGGATGCGGTTCGGTCTGTGCACTCGTGACATATTTCTATCCAATCTCACCATCTGCGCGTCATTTTCCCCGAAGTAGCAAACCTATATGTCAGCCCGCAGCAATCTCACGTGAGGTTTGCCTGGCACCGCCTCGCTCGACCACGGTTCACGTCCTGTGACAGGTGAGCCTCTGTGAACCGTGAGGCATGTCACGGTTTCGGTCCAGCCTGGTCCACTCAAACGGCAAGCAATGGGAAGATGCGGCACCCGCACGGGCAAGTCATGAATGAAGAATTTCAAATTGAGTCTTGGAGTTGTTTGAATCATCAACGAGTTCATCAAATTCATTCAAACAGCGAATACAAAAATCTATCCCAACAGTCACGTCACAAACATTAGACATTACAAGACAATGAGCAAACAACAAGTTAAGCAAGTTAATAGAAAACAAAGATGAAAACAAGATTAAAACAATTATAGATAGATGCGATAGATATTCGAATTTAAAGAGTTCAATTGCTAAATAGTGTAAATCGAAACAAAAAATGAATAACAAAAGGGAAAAAAGTTTATAGGAAGATTGAAAACCATGAAATCAAACCAAAGAAAACCAAAATACAAAATTTATTTTTCTTTGAATTAGGAATAAATTGATAAGTATTAGTAGCAGAAGAAACCATGACTGTAACAGTTGCAACAGCAGGACCTAAAGTGATCGTACGAGCTGGTGCATCATTTGACCATGTACTTTTCGTCCCGAGCGAAGAAAAAAAACAAGGAGACCGAATGAGTTTGATGATAAATTTCGGAAAAGCAAAAAGAAAAAAAAGAAAGATTTGGGAACATACGCATTTTTGTATGGTGGTCCATTACACATATTAGAAGAAATGATTTGACATCTACATTGAGTACAAGCTGAATCCATACAATGAGCGTACCAACCATTTTGTTGAACTAGAAAAAAATCCAATCAACTAGAATTAGTGTTTTTTCTTTTATCAAATGATTGAAAGAAACATTTTTTGGGGAAAGCTTACAATTTGGACAAACTGAATTACATGCCATATCAGACCAACAAGCGGAAACAGAACCAGGATCAATAATCGGCCAACCACCAGTACTAAGTTGAGTATTAGTAGGAGGAGGAACAGTCAGAGTTACAACTACAGGTGTAGCAACTGCAGCCTAATCATCAAAAAAAAGGTAAACTCATCAATCATCAATCCAAAAAAGGGAAAAAAAATCTTGCAGATATGAGAGGCAGGAAATACTTAACTATAGGTATAACAGTTACAACAGTAACGATTTCAAGTGCGATAATCACATCTTGTCGTTTCCATAAACTTGGTTTAGATAATGCTACATCTAACTCGGTAGTTTTGGTTGGGAAATCGGTTTGAGTAGGTAAGAATGGGAATAGTTTTCCTTGACCTCTGAAAGGGGTTTGGAATTGATAATTTGGTAATGGGACTTGGAATGATGGTTTGACTGTTATTGGGGTCGGAATTGTTGGAGTGGTTAGGTTTGTTAATCCGAACATTTCGGTCTCTTTAAGTTGAGTTATCTTTTTTTGGAATTCGGGATTGATTGGATTATTCGATCGCTCGTTCGCTTCGTTGTTATGTGTTTTGGTGGTTTATCTACTTTTTGGTGGTGAACGTGGTATGTATAGAAAGACTCTTTACTGAAAAAGTAGAAACAGTGCGAAAAAGAATAAGACATCAAAAACTTCACGTCGACTTTTGAATTCAAACACTACAAAGAAAACAACTTACCAAAGGAAATTTTGCGTGATATGGGGTTCGTGAAATTCAGAAGATGCTTTTTGTACTGCAACTTGTAGAAGATGAAATCAAGAACAAAATCTGAAATTTATTAAGATTTTTTTAAAGTTTGGAAGAAACTTGATCGAACCAAAGCATATGTAGTGTCAAGAACGCGTCTTGTTTGTTTGTTTTGATTTGTTTGTTTATTTTGTATGTAGTTCAAAACCTTGGCGCGACGATCACGTGATTCTCAAAACATTGGGGCAGATCATGACTCATGAGCGGCTAGGATGAGAGTACAATGCGAGTGCGTGCGAGTCCAAGTGGGTGCGGGTGGATCTAACCGCTCCGACGCAGCTGCTTGATTTGTTCGCTTTGGGCCATGGAAACACATGAGGCCCCTTTCTGGAATCAAATCCATATACTGTCACACAACATCTCACCATGTCACCGCATTCAGCTGAAGAGATAATTGAGTATTGCATCACTGAAGAACATCCTGTGGTGACTGACATACCTGCAGTGCTTTTCAAGAACTTTTCAGAAAGTCTTGAGAGTGCAATAAGTTGGCTCAACGTCAGAGTATCATACATTTGGCGGTCTGGCGTAGATAACTGGTCAACCAAATCACGGAGCAGCATGCCAGAAGCAATGATGAAGATTAAAGAGGATGAGGTATAGTGTTGTCTGATTTGCTTTGAATGTTCTTGAATGAGCTTTAAAAGTGGTTAGGGAAGAGTTGAAATTTTGATGGAATATGAGCCAACTTGTATGTTGGATGCTAATTTCTCCTTCCCATAAGTGAAGGCTTTGCAAGTGGGGAGGTTTTTGCACTGTTGGTAATTAGGTTGGGTTGATTGCATATCAAAGTGGGTCAATTCTCTCAAGCTTAGTCCTAAATCATTTGCAAATACTTATATATCCCCTCCCATCAGGGTACTGGAGAACCGGATCTAACCTCCCATCAAGGCTCAGAGGCTCATGTGGCTGAAAAAATTCAAGGATCAATTGTCTATAATGGGGTATTAGTAACATGGAACTTACTTGGTGGGTACTATAAGGACCATGTCATACAAGCATCACATGAATGATCAAGTGGGGGAATAGAGGAGCAATAGAAGTATTGGTGGATAGGATAAGGTCATGCAAATATATACAAAGCATTGGTCTGGCATTACACATTGGGCAATGTAGTCCTGACAAGCTGTACTGAATGTTCTCACATCATATACAGATGAGCAAGTAGCAACTGCTTCGTTGGGCTGTGTTGGGCCACTCACATCATACATGTGCCTGTTTTGCAAACACTTGCATGTTGTTTCCCCCTTCAAATTCTCTGGCTAGGAGTGGGTATTGGTAGGAGATCAACATACATTTGTCATTGCTCTGGAATCCACCAGTTCTCAGCTCAACTTTTCTACCTTTGCCAGAAAGCAAAATAATAATATGTGTTGTTGAGTTTTTGAACCAATTTCTCTAGTGCAACAGCCAATGAACCAGTGTTGGGGGACATTAGTGATTGGGCAACAAAGTCAGTGGACCAGCCTGTAAGCCCTCTGAGCATGATAATTTCATGGATTTAGCAATGCTCTACAAGTTTGTTCTGATTTCCCCCTACATACAACTTGTTGCAAAGAGCAAACATGTGAAAGGTGGCTTTAGCACATCTTCTGAGGTGGTCTTTTCAGGGACAGGTCTGGATTTTACGCAGAAATGCTCTGCAAGGATCTCAGATCATAGGAGCAATACACCACCCAACAATTCTCAGCTTCTTTTCAGAACAATAAAAACTTTGTGGTGTTTGTGGTCTTTTAAACAGGGATCCATGAGAACTCAAGCAGGTGTCCAAATGCACTGAATTGAAACCATCATCTCTGGGCCTGAACTTTTCTCAACCCCTCTTGATGATCTCAGTGTTCTTGAAGAGGGCTTTTTCCACTACTCTGAAAGTCAAGTTATCAACTCCAATCTAACTGGAAAAATAGGAGACCATGCAAAAGAATATTTCACTCACATACATTAATGTGTCTCACAAGGTAATTTTTACCTAAATATGTTCAATGGGAAGTCTACTCCAAGTTTTCCAAACTCATGGCCACCTCCAGAATGAGTTCTGATCTAACCTCATTGCATACCTACTTTCAAACCTGAGTCTCAAGTGATAAATAGATTTTTCTATTGGCTTGGAAGATATTGAGTGTGTCTTTAAAACTGTTAGGTTGTCCTTCATGGTACCTTTTTTACTTCAGTCTCAGATGTGTTAAATGGTGATGATGAAGGAAGAAACTCATGTTTCAGAATGTACCAATTAACCCTTCAAGGACCCAGGAGCGCAGCTCTAGATATATATGATGAAAGCTGTTTCTTTGGGCCTTGAGCTCTAAACTACTACACACCAGGACTTGCCTTTAGGTCTCAATCACCTGAAAAGATCTGCGTGCACGAGGGATATCAAAAAAAAATCAAGATCCTCTCCACTCGCCTTGCCTCACTGTGGCTTAAAATGTAAAAGTTATATAAATCATCACACAAATTCGTCTTGTGATTCTAATGAGTATGTGAAAAGTGCTTATGTTGATGTTTTATTATTAAATAATAAAGTCATCATACATATATATAATCATTTGCATGTTGTTTCAAGTCCAATCAAACCTTGCGAAAAAAAAATTAAAGAACTCGATCTGCGATTAATTAAAACCTTTGTTCAAGCTTATCATTTGGTTTTCAAATTTATTTACATACTCATCAAGCACATCTTTAGAATCCTGTATATACCATTGATATCGGGGTCGAAAAGTATCAGGTCGGCCCGTTTGAAAGATAACTCGGTATTTCTCGGTCCCGACTCGAATTCATTTCACCGTGCCTTCCCGAGGAGTGAGCTTTCGATCATCATCATCATCATCATCATCCCAATCGATTCTCAAGTCCACCGAAAGAAAACAAAAAGAAACCAAGGAACCAAAAAGAAAAGGAGCACAAACTATCATCAGATCAAGCATCGGAAAAAAATGTTATTAAACCTTTCTCAACGTTCGGTTCTGTTGGTTCGATCTTGTAGAACTAATCTACATAATGTACCAAGTTCAATCGTAAGTTTAAATTTCTTTTTTGATTTTCAAAAGAATTAAAAATAAACCGTCAAGAAGATACTCCACGAAAAAATCCAAACCACAAACCAAATGAAGTTTCGAATACTGACGATCTTACCTGAATCCAAAGCAGATCACATCCCACAGCAGCACCAGAAAAGCCTCCACCACCAGTCCCGATCCGATGAGCTTCAAACTCCCAAGCACAGAATCCGAAGTAGCCGAACTACTAGCCAGTTCCAAAACCCCGCAAGAAAGACGCGAGATCTTTCAAGCGCTTCTAGGCACTCAATCCAACCCTATCCCACCCTTACCATCGATACCTAAATCATCAAGCGGTGTACATTTAATTCCTATTGGTCGAAAGAAACTTACCACAGATCATACTGGAATCCAAGTCCATCATTCACCTTTTGAAGCTTTAAAAGAAACCTATTCAAATACACTTAAAACCTTACAAAACTTTCCAACCGCTTCAGTTTATCGTCAATCAGTCGAAAGTCTTACTCAACGAAACTTGGAGATCGTTCTTAAACATGAAGTGGGAAAAGCTGCTCATACTTCTCAAGAGATTGAAGATTCAATTAAAGCTTTGGAAATCGAGTTGGGTGTGAACTTGGTTGAAGAAGCTATTGATCAAGCTAAAGATGAACATTCATTGGTTCTTTCACTTTACGATTCAGAAGCGTAAGTGTTTTTCATAAATTCATTGAACATCTTTTGGTTTGGTTTGGTGTTTTGATGATCTTGATCGATTTGAACTGACGTTTTTGTTTTCTTGAACTTCGCTTACAAATATCATTTAATCCATCCTGGGGGTCTTTAGTTGGTCTGATTTAATTGAAAAACCAAGTCCTGGTCAATGGGATTCATTCACTGTTCCTTCTTCTACTTCTTATCCAAAAGATTGATTTTGATCATCCATCCATCTTCCCAAAAAAATTCTAAACTTGATTTTGGTTTTGGTTTTGGTTTTGGTTTTTTTTTTTTGTGGTTTTTGGTTTACTTTCCTCTGATTGTTAATTTCAAGTTTATCAATCTATACTTGAATGATACAGATCAATAAACACGACCAAAAAGAAGAGAAATGTAAATTGATTAGATTTTTGTTTGAAATATGAATTGGTTGATATGATTAACAAGATTCTTCTGAGTGCTTTGAATGAAAGATCTATACTACAGCTTCATGGCCTAATCCGATCTGACACAATCTATTTGAACGGGAGTACTTTGGAGGTTAATGGTTTTCAACCCTTAAACCTCTAATGTATGCGCCCCGTAAGTTTCAAAAAGGGGTTGCTAAATCTATTCTTACCTCAATTTCTTCAGCTTAACCATGAGAAGTGTGATATTGCTTGAACTGCACTTCTGATAAGTTATCAATACTCCTCGTGTTGATGACTCATATCTTGATGAATCAATTCATACATCATTCCAAAAAATCAATTCCCTAAACCTCTTTTTATGAATCATTCCAATTCCTTTCACAAAGAAAGAATACAAATCAAATCGAGTTTTTATCAATTTCAATTTGATTATCTAGGTATAGAAATACAACAACTTTCATTTAATCACTTTATAACAAAAAAAAAGAAAAAAAGAAGGAAAAATCGGTTTATCAAATCGTTTGGTTTGTTTTAGGTCTTTCGTAAATCATTTTTAGTTTTTTGAACAACAGATTTTACATTTTTTTTTATATTTGCATTTTGAAACATGGTGATTGTTTGGAAGGGGTTTTGGATACGGATAAAAAACGACAAGAAGTAAAGGATAAGGAAAAAAGAGAAAGGATAGGAAAGATTCAGGATCTTTGTAGATCTTCAAGAGTGTATTTGTACTATGTATCCTTGAATGGGTTATAATCCTTGAAGTAAATCAATCCAATAAGTTCCAAGAATCGATTCGATAACCAAGAAACTAATCCATTAAGACCATCAGAATCATGAACCCAACTGATCAAAAAAATCATTTAAATCAATTCCTTAAATGTTGGAATTGATGATGAAACTGAGGTAAAAGTTCTGTAGGTAAATCCAAGCCTGATCCCTCCCTACAGGAAACACCTAAAGACTCAACATCTACTGAACTAATTGGAGTGGTAGTACTTGTTTCTGATCCATCAACATGACTCTCGACCGAATTTAAAGAAGAATTAGTGATCCTCTTATTATTTCGAGTTTCAATGCACTTAGAATTCTCGTTTAAAGATAATGAGTTTAATAAGTTATGATGGATTGATCGGTTTATAGATTGGTCTATAAGGTAAGATAAGTTTATGTTTTTTTCTTGATCGAATGTAGTAGAAGAAATAAAAATCAATTGAACATTTGAAGGGATATAATTCAATAATAAATTGAGTTCTGATATATAATGATGATTGATTTTAGACGTGGTGGTATCTAATCTTAAATCGATGATTAA